>NC_074725.1:23511897-23764397 GCF_947242115.1 Biomphalaria glabrata | reverse complement strand
GATAGATAGATAGATAGATGGTACTAATATTTTAAACACTATAACTTGTACAATATTTACAAATGACTTATATGACCAATAATACACTCACCGGCTTTTTGCCTACTGTCGGTACTTTTTTGGCTGTTGTGGTTTTGAACACAAATAAAAACATTATGTGAACATTCAGTGCAAGAAAGTATTTTAAATGGAATTCAATACATTTTCGGTCAATGGGATATCTTTTCATATATATATATAGAGAGAGAGAGAAATATATAATGAGTGTCAAATGAGAATATACAATGTCTGTTCATTGTGTGCTGACCTGACATAAGCTACACGTGACAGAAGAATGTATGCCTTTGAGAGTAAGTGCTACAGATACCAGGAAAGAAAACGAATGAATTTGTACTTAAAGAACTCAACACTCTGGCTGGCTAAAATGGAGCAATAAATCAATATTGTGAAGAGATGAAAGCTGAACTTATCAAAAGTCATTCTTCAAGTTACAGTGGAGGGAGCACGTCGTCCAAAGAAAAGCTGGCTAGCCTCTGTCTTCGTATCCTGCTAAGAACAGCTGGTGACCGGGAAAGTGGAGAGATTTTGTCATGCGAACTGTCACAGCATCCCCTACCACACCAGTAAAGGGACATGATGGAGCTACATATCAGGTGACACTAGGAATATATAATGAATATACTATTTACGTTTTGAATGGAATGGAAAGAAATTATCAGATCAATAGAAACAGGTTAACGAATTATATATAGTCATATATGTATAAATCAGGGTCGACCTTAGGCATAGGCAAACGTAGCAGCCACCTAGGGCCTCCTATTGATGGGGGCCTTGCACAGGACTAAACAAAATGGCGAAACTTGGATCAGATCTCAAGCATAGTGGAGCACTATGACGCCATGTTTACTAGTCTACCTCTGCTTTTATTAGTAGAGATAGCGATATTTGACTCTCAGTCGATTTAGATATAGACGTGAAGGTATAATACATATACGTAATACATACATTGCTTATTTTTTTTAAATTTCATTACGGGCTACCCAAATTCACTTTGCTTAGGGTCTCCAATTATCCAAGGCCGACGGGCCCTGTGTAAATCCGGCATTTTATAGAATGCCTAGCTGCTAGTGTCGATTTTAAATAGCTTCATGTCGCGTTTGCATACATCTGTATACCGTAAAAGTGGGCGACCAGCGGCTCTCCTGCCTTTAATAAGATCGCCATACAGGATATCTTGTGGAAGTCGACCTACTGACATTCTGCGAACGTGGCCAAGCCAGCCAAGGCGTCTGCTGCTGATAACAGAACGGATGTCCTGGCACCCTGCTCTTCGTAGCACTTCCTCGTGGAGAGAGAGCATAAGAGAAGGGTCCAGCAGAAGCAGAAAGAAGGGTTAAAATACAATTGCGCCTGGTGATTTCATATGACCAATCTGCAACCGCAGCTGTGTATCAAGGATTGGCCTCTTTAGTCACATAAGAAGTTGCAAAGGGAAAAGAGCGGCTCTCGAGATGTAAAATGCCACAGATAGAATGCCTAGGCATTCTAAATCATTCCTGAAGATTTCAGGCAATTAGGAAAATATTTTTCAATTATCTAATTTTCCTAGGCAAATTTGCCTACTATGACAACTAAGATGATATCACTTGACTGATACAACTTTTGCTATGATGATCCAGGAAAAGAGAAGTTAATTGATCATGTTATTTACACATATTTCGCCATTAAAAAAACAGAGCTTATATACGTGCACAATAACTTGTACTCGTCTTGGAACTTCATTATCAACTCTGAGGGCTACGTTACAAACAGAAATGATATTTAAAGTTATAATAGGAATAGGTGTTTTCTTATTTCCGTTCTTGTCCAATCAAAATAAAAATTAAAAAGAAGATATACGACCTAAGTCTACCATTCCCCAGTTCCCACTAAGTTCTATAGGAAGAAAACGTCGGATATGGAGGTCCCTTCTCTCCTTACAATAACAATATTTCATTTCTAACTGCGTGGAAACTTCAAAAACCTGGGTGAGAGGTGGGGGGGTGGGGCGGATCTCAGAAACGTTTCTAACGATGTTTCTAGAATTAAACAGCTGATGTATATCGCTGAGAAAACATTGACTAGCTCGTTGGCCACGCTGGGAAAATTCTATTGGAGATTTTCATAAATGGCGTAAAACCTATAAATAGCCAGCCTTTTGGTGTAACCGGTGTAGAGACTAAACGGAGTGTTGATAAGCTAGGTGTTTTTTAGTTGTGTCTAGCACCACACAGGAATTTCTTAGCTCTCTCCATTTCTAGCACAAACTAAACTTGTAATGGAGGAAGTATCGCACTTCTACTCTAGGACAGTGGCACAGCTCAAAACTTATTTATAAACAAATGGGCAACTAAATTGGGTTCAAAGAAAACTTCTCGGGTTTGTAAATTTAGTTTCATAATTTTGTCAATAGATTAGATAGAATTAGATTTAGATCTTAACTATGTGAATCGTGTGTCTCTCATTTACAACAATAGGCAAATGGACGTCAACACTTGTTGTCTAGCTGCAATAAAAGCACTGATCGCTCTTTACACATGCTCTTTACACATTAGACCTATCTGAAAAAAGTACCATTGCATTAAAGAAAAAAACTAGATCTAGAGATTTATTAGCAAGTTATCATAAATTATGATTTGGGAGATAAGTGGACAGAAAAAAAAATAAAGAGGTGCAGATCTTAGAGAGGAAGTGGAGAAGGATTGGTCACTCTTAGAAAAGATACCAGCAACAGAGCTAGACAGGCCTTAGAGTGGAACCCCCAGGGCACAAGACGTAGAGGAAGACCAAAAACTACATGGCGACGCAGTATACTAGACGAAGCAGGGAGGGTAAGAAAGAGATGGGAGGCCATTAAAAAACTAGCAAGAGACGTGGACTGTGGTGTGTTTTTACAGAGGAACGCAAAGGAAAGATGATGATGATGATGATATCATAAATTATAAAATGAGTTAATTAAGACTGGAGCATTATTTTATTGATTTTAATATTTGTATTTAAGAAGAAACAAACAAGAAGAAACAAAAATATTCTAAAATAATTTGCAGCCTTATGTTTTACTTAAATCCTGTTTTTGCTTAATTAATTTCTCAAAATCGATTAGTTAGAAGAAACTCGACACAAATCACACAATTATATTACGGTTATATCAATGTACTCTTTAATATAGATCTATCATGTTCATTGAAATGGAAAGAATTATTTGATTGTTTGAAAATGAAAATTGTACTTAGTACAGGCTCAATGTTTATGTGTCTACAAATGTATACAATATTTTTCAGTCTTAAGAAATCCTGCTCTTCATCCCCCCCCCCATTTATTAGCTTTAGCTTAGCTCTATCTTTTGAACTACGACATTTTCTACTTTGCCTAACGTATTCAATCATTCTATAAACTAACTAGACATTTTAAAGAATGCTTAGGCAAATTAAGAAATGGAAAATCGTTTCGTACTTCGCCTGAAAACGCCAGGCATTCTTTAAATGTGTGCATTTCGCATTGTGCCGGTAACAAATATATATATATATAGAGAGAGAGAGTGAAAGAGAATGAGAGAGAAAGAAAGAGAGGAACACTTACGTTTTAACAGAAATTTTTTAACATGTCTTTTGCTTCGAATAAACTGAAGCGTTTTGTCCGCCTGGTCTGTATTGAGCTCCTGTGGATTAAAAAGTGTAGTTGATTTGTTTTAACGAATTTGAGTCTGTTCTTCCTTTCACATTAATATTAATCAATTTGTTTTGTTTTTTTAAATGCTTTTATATAGAGCTTCTTTCATGCTTATGCTCAGTGCGCTTTGGTCTAATCTCTTCTGTGGACCAGTTGGGAAAGGGGCATTTGGGAAAAAGTTTCCAAGTTGCCCTTAGGAGCTCAGCAAACACAATTCTTTTTGAGTCGGGATCCGAACTCAGCCCCTTTTGTTAGATGCTCAAGATGTAGTCAAGCGGTTTTGACCTGTCAGCCACACATTCCAAATTTCTTCTGACCTTCTTCATTTTAACTTAATGAGAAATATAAAGTGTCGATCTAACCAACATTCACCTGAAAATAAAGTGTCGATCTAACCAACATTCACCTGTAAATAAAGTGTCGATCTAACCAACATTCACCTGTAAATAAAGTGTCGATCTAACCAACATTCACCTGAAAATAAAGTGTCGATCTAACCAACATTCACCTGTAAATAAAGTGTCGATCTAACCAACATTCACCTGAAAATAAAGTGTCGATCTAACCAACATTCACCTGTAAATAAAGTGTCGATCTAACCAACATTCACCTGTAAATAAAGTGTCGATCTAACCAACATTCACCTGTAAATAAAGTGTCGATCTAACCAACATTCACCTGAAAATAAAGTGTCGATCTAACCAACATTCACCTGTAAATAAAGTGTCGATCTAACCAACATTCACCTGAAAATAAAGTGTCGATCTAACCAACATTCACCTGTAAATAAAGTGTCGATCTAACCAACATTCACCTGTAAATAAAGTGTCGATCTAACCAACATTCACCTGTAAATAAAGTGTCGATCTAACCAACATTCACCTGTAAATAAAGTGTCGATCTAACCAACATTCACCTGAAAATAAAGTGTCGATCTAACCAACATTCACCTGAAAATAAAGTGTCGATCTAACCAACATTCACCTGAAAATAAAGTGTCGATCTAACCAACATTCACCTGAAAATAAATCGCTTGTCTTCGCCGAACATGTCTCTACCTAAAACCTAAGTAAGAAATATATATGTGTGCCTATATAAAACCAAGACGCAACGATATATAGATATATATATATTAGGCTTGACTATTTATACAAATTACAAACACGCACACTGCCTGACGACCACATGTCAGAGAATCTAGTGAACAAACGTACAGAATTTGAGGAGAAAAGACTGAAAGAATTAGAAGAGAACCTCGAATTTCGTTGAGAGAAATGGTTAACAAAACATTTAGAAGAAAAAACTTTGAAAGATGATTGAAGAGAAAGTCAAAGAGGTCGTTAAAAAATGAATGCAGTGCTTGCTACAGATTTGCTTTAGTTTGATTTGATTTTAACCCCATAGTTTAAACACTTTGCAATTGCAGAGCTTTTTATGTGACTATACGCACCAGTACGGCGTACTGGCACCTTTTGAAAAAAAAAATTACTTTTCCTGTATTTTAACGTATATTATTAATTTTTAGTAGTTAAAAGTTAGGCAATCAACTACTAAGTACCAGCACCCAATCACTAAGTACCAGCACCCAATCACTAAGTACCAGCACCCAATCACTGAGTATCGGAACCCAATTTTTTTTTACAAAAAAGCACTGTATATATATATATATATATATATATATATATATATATATATATATATATATATATATATATATATATATATATATATATATATATATATATATATAGTCAAGCCTTGGTCATATCTTATAACCCATGTCCAAAGTAATACTGAAATACTTTTCAAATTGAAGAAAACAAAACAAAGAATTCCTCTTTATAAAATAAAACAGGTTAATCCCTTAAATAGACATCCTAAACTACTGAACACACACTATAAACACACCATGTAACTTCCTTTTAATTCCCTAAAGTAGAACTTAACATGCCGTTTAGAATTGAGAAATTTGAATTACCAATGAATGACTATTAATAAAAACCTTTATTCCGTGCAGAAGTTTTATTTTGAACTCTGTCAAAGTTTTGGAATTATTTAATTTATTCCTGTTCCTAATGTTTCAGCCAGTTGACTTGAACTCATTATTAACATATTAGCCAAACATTATTTAGACATTTGGATCATTTTAATTATTTCATTGACACCAAGTCCGTAGATAGCTGATTTCAGAAACACAATAAGAGCTTAACAATTGTTTATATATAAATGTCTAGGATACGGCATAATGTGTTATAGACTACGACATAATGTGTTATAGACTACGACATAATGTGTTATAGACTACGACATAATGTGTTATAGACTACGACATAATGTGTTATAGACTACGACATAATGTGTTATAGACTACGACATAATGTGTTATAGACTACGACATAATGTGTTATAGACTACGGTATAATGTGTTATAGACTACGACATAATGTGTTATAGACTACGACATAATGTGTTATAGACTACGACATAATGTGTTATAGACTACGACATAATGTGTTATAGACTACGACATAATGTGTTATAGACTACGACATAATGTGTTATAGACTACGACATAATGTGTTATAGACTACGACATAATGTGTTATAGACTACGACATAATGTGTTATAGACTACGATAGCGTGTTGTCAGGAAGTTTTGAAAGATTACTTAGCATGTTAACAAAGTTTCTGGCAGTTTGAGTTTTAGATGCATCCTGAAAAATGATTTCTTTTATCAATAAATTGGATACTCGTCAAAGATCAACAAAATCAGATGACAATCTTATTAAAAACAAACAATCAAATCAGCAAGACGAATCAAATCAGCATGGCAAATGGATTGTGATTAATGCAGAAAAACCTGGTGATGTGTAATTTTTTAAATGTAATTCATTCAATGTTTCTTTAACTACTAGCCACTTCCTTGAAGAGTTATATAGATAGTATTTTATCCATGATGTTTTATATTTACATCATGAAATTTTTTTTATTTGATTGAAGCTATTGACATTGATCTCCAATTGGCAATCTAATTGTATAGTTGTATATACAATTGTATGTTAAAAGGGATTATTTCTATATAGGAAAATTGCAACAAAAAGTATTGTTCCCCTCCCTCTTTTGAGTTAAAAGTAAAATGAACAAAGTCTCACTAATGATTCAAGAAATTTCTAAATCTTTTTTTTAAAGTACAGAACAATTCGTGTCATAGTTGTGAATGAAGAACATACTCATCAGTTCTCATTAGAATACAGAACTTGGAACTTTGGTCCTAACATTGATCCAAGCAATGATATAGAGAAGAAGAAATGCTTATTTCTCTGCTATCTATAGATCAGGAACACTTTATTACATTAAGCCCAAGTATGGTGTGAATTCAAGGGAGATCACAAAAGCAGCACAGACTCAATTTATTTGAATATATCTTTTTAATCACCTTTGAAAATAAAGATGCAGTCGTCGTCCTCAGCAGAACTTTAATCTGTACGATAAACATGAAATAAGGTTGTAGCTTCACTTGAACTAGAGAGCAATCTAAAGTAGCTGTTTCTAATCATTGACTCTGGGCAACAAAAACTACGCTGGCATGACAGTGTGAAAATATTGAACAACTTGTTACAATGCATTCCATATGTCTCCCATAGTATAGAGTGTAACATACAATTTGTAACACAATAGTAAACTAAACCCAATCTCCGTTCACTTACAAATGACTATAAAAAAAAACCTGAACAAAAATTTAGAATTGAAGCAAATAAATAATTATTAGCCAACAAGGACAAATAGCAATGAATTTGTTGAAATGTTGAAATCTGTTGACGGTTGTCATTTGTTCATAATTGTCTTCTGTTTATATTTGTAATATACGTCATTATAAAAATATTTTTTTGTTAATACACTAAGTACAAAATATTTTTGTTTTTAAACGGCTGAACGTTTGGCTCTATAAAAAAACGATGGATATCTATCTAAATCAATAATATCAGTACACTTATTAAAACTATGTGTCTGTCCAAATGTATTAGATAAAACAAACAAATGAAACATAAACCTGAACTTGGGCGCTCTACTACTACACACATACACACATAGAATAGGATAGAAGAAAACATTTTTACATTCACACACACACGCAAACAACATATCAGCACTCACTAGAAATAATGTACTGATATATTCTGACTAAACAAACATTTATTTTCCTACCTCAAAAGCCTCATTAGCATTAGGTGCATTCTTGTCCTGGTCCTGGAACATTTTGAGAATCGCCCTCTCTAGCTTCTCCTCCAGCCGCCTCTCCATCCCATGGAGGTAACTGACCGCGTAGGCTGCCAGGCAGGCACCGGCTATAAGAAACATACAACATGTGATACACACAATGCAGATGGTCGGGTTATTCCGCAAGGCACAACGCCGCGTGCGACCTCGGACAGTGACGAGCCATGGGGCAGCGTCAGTCATGGCAGTGAAATCCTCATCCATCATTCGGAGATCCTCCTTAGTATCCTTCGGACATTCGGGAGACATTTTCACACATGTGTGTGTGTGTATGAAATCACAACAATCACATGTACGGGGAAGCCTTGCAGTGCATGGCCTTAGACTGTTGTCTCTTTCCCTTACCCATTTGAACCTTCATTTAAAAATAAAAAGGCAAACAAGTAATCTAGTTCACGTCACTAAATATAGAAGTCACGTGACATGTTACGTCACAGCGATAACTATAAAAAATGGATTGACTCGATTGTTTACAAACGCTGACTGAATGGACATAGCTGTTTCCAAATAATAGCCTACGAGTCTAGCATCAATAAAAAAAAACACAGCATTTAAACACATCGCTTGTGTCTTAGTTTCTAAAACAAAATATGTGGATTTAGATCTACTATTAACTGTAACAATCTCTTAAGCATATAGATCTATGTGACTAAATCTCGTTTCAAGCAGTTTATAGTTCAGTGTTCGGTCAGTGCATAATGAAGTCATATGGGCGTTGCGTTTAAAGAAGTTTAACACTGAGAAGCACAATTTTTATTAAAGATCTGATTGCATCAAACTGTGGTTTTACGTATCTCGTTAGATTATTACCAATCAGAACATGATCCAAACAAACTTGAAATCCAGGAAATATTTCAAGAACGAATCCACTGCTCCTGTGTTTGCATTTAGTTTTAGCTTTGACACACGAACATGTTTAGTGGAGAGATTTTATTTAATGCGCACTAGCCAGGGACCGAGTTTAGTCAATCTGAAGGATACATATCTACGTTTTTACTAGCAGACGTCCCGCTCATACTGGGCTATATCTAGATGTAAGCCGCTACATAGTGCACTTGTTGTGTGTGTGTGTGGGGGGGGGTGTAATTGTACACGTATCGAAACTTTGGAATTCGTTCGATAAAAATGTTGTATAAAGTTTGTAATAATGCTGTTTGGTATTGATATAAAGTTTGTAGTATGGTTGTTTGGTATTGGTATAAAGTTCAAAATAACGCTATTTGGTATTGGTATAAAGTTTGTAATAACGCCGTTTGGAATAAGTATAAAGTTAGTAATAGCGCTGTTTGGTATTGGTATATATTTCCCAGCCCATTACATTTTATTGTACAATAAGTTATGAAATGTGCACTTATATATATATAAAGAAAAGAAGGAAATTAAACTGGTAAAAGTTATTTTATGGCTTTGTCCTCATTTTACGTAAGGATTTGTCCTCTTTTTTGTCCTCCTTTTTGTCTTCCTTTGTCTGGTAACCCTCTTCGTACACACGTGCCTTTAACATTTAGGTGCTCATTTAGAAAGGGTTTTGTTGATACAGGGCCGGCCATAGATAGTTGGAGGCCCGAAATGAAATAGAATAATAAATAGCGAAAAAATATAAATTACGGAATTTATTAAAAACATAGTGTCCAATAACATTGGGAACAAGTTTCGCCATTTCTTTTCTAAAAGAAAATTATTTTCTTTTTAATAAAATAAGAAATAACTGTCAATGCAGGTGTAGAAAAAAAAAACAACAACTGAATTTAATAACTATTTGTTGCGTTACTTTAAATATAAAACCAAATTGATATTTTCATTGTTTTCCCCGAGAATGTACATGTTTGTGTGGAGAAAATCAATACATTATAATATATAAAATGTGGTAGACTTAAATAATAAAAACATCTAGATCTACTTCAATACTCAATCAACAATAAAACAATTCACATCAGATTGTAAAAGAAAAAGAAAAGGGAGGGTGGATGACAGAGAGAAGGAGAGAGAGAAGGAGAGAGAGAGAGAAGGAGAAAGAGAAGGAGAGAGAGAAGGAGAGAGAGAGAAGGAGAAAGAGAAGGAGAGAGAGAAGGGGAGAGAGAGAGAAGGAGAAAGAGAAGGAGAGAGAGAAGGAGAGAGAGAAGGGGAGAGAGAGAAAGAGAGAGAGAAGGAGAGAGAGAAGGAGAGAAAAAGAGAGAGAGTGAAGGAGAGAGAGAGAGCAGATCAAGATAAAAAGAATACTAAATCTAGAATTCAACATTCCCACAATTCTCAAAGTGATAGTAAGGGCTTTGTTGTGAGGATGTTTTGGGGAGACTATTTTGTTGAATACAGTGTCGCGGTGGTGGGTAAGGATGATGTTTAGATGATCAGGCTTGGATTCAAGGGTCGAAAGTCTATGTGAGAAATCTTAAGATGCACCAGGTGCAAAAATTTTTAAAAAATATATTAAAAAAAAACGAGAGAAGAGCTTCTGGCCACAATAAACAATATAAGGGCAAAAAAAAGTCAAGTTCCCCTTCCAGACCTTGTGATCTATAGGGCATATGATGAAATGTCATCTGTTTCTGTGATCCAAGGTTAACAAGGGTGTCATGTGGCCAGCATAACGACCAACCGCCTTTACTAATGTTAGGTACCCCTTAGTGCTGGGTGGACTCAGAGGCGCCAAAGATCCTAAAATAAAAAATACGTCTTCACCTGGATTCGAACCCGGGACAACATATCATCAAGGAACAAATCAACGGGCGTACCCCGTAAGTAATGCATGTATGTGTGCGCTTAAGTATATGTTTGTATGTATGAACGTATGAATGTATTACGTCTCTGTATGTATGTATTTATGTATATTGACATGCCCTTATGTATGTATGTATGAATTTATGTATTTATGTTTTTATGTATTTATATAATTTGTTTATATGTATTTATGTATGATTATTTGAGCATATTTATTTATCTATACATATATTTATACATGTATGTATATATATATATGTATGTATGTATGTATGTGTGATGTGTGTATGTATGTTTGTATGTATGTATGTGTGATGTATGTATGTATATATGTATGTATGTATGTGTGATGTGTGTTTTTGTGTTTGCAATCCATGTGTACCTCAGTGTGTTTTGAACAATGTTGTTTCAAAATAAATTAAAAAATTGAGATTTTAATAATAATTACCCTTGCGCTTTATTAATCCATATTCCCAAGAGATCAAAACATTTCATGTGAGCTTGAGTCCTTGGTGACAACCATGTTATAGCCCAGCTAAAAAGAAAGACACGTTTACTAATATAGCTAGTGTTTTATTTTCACAAGACAAAATAAGGATTTTAAAAAATCGTATAAATAAGTAAAAAACAACAACAAAAACATACAGGTCTTTGCGCTTAATTCAAAAAGGATTGACACAAATGTATACAAACTTATATTAATACTACAGACCAGGTTATGGGTGTTCTAAACGGAGATTACAATTCACTTTTATGCACCATATGTATTTGACAATGAATTAAATTTTTTATCTTTGTTTAAAATCTCACAAAAATTTTGAATTTTCAGCTTAATGTTAGCAGAAGAAATCAGGGGGAATAACTTTCAATGATTATTATTTTGGTAAAACAATACTGGTTAATATTGCTACACGCTTATCTTCTCGTATGTGTTGTTTATGTAATATTTTTCCTTGTTTTTTATTTGCATTTTCCAGATCTATATTTCAATTGAAATGACATTATTAATCTGTAAATCAAAATGTCACTGAGTATTTCTCCCTAGATCTGTGTATTTTTACAAAGCCTATACAGCCTTATATTAACTCACTCTAGCTGTCTGTATGGTATAGAAATAAATAGTTTGTACACTTTACTTCTCCCGCACCAAATTTCAGATTAAGCTGAAATTTTGCACAATTATTTCTTTACCTGACAACACAAGAATCTATTTTAAAAAAGTTAATTAACTATTGGTATTTATTATTTTGTTTGGTATCTTGCACGAGCACGCTACTCTGCCTCATCGTGGCGCTCGTGTGGAAACGACCATTAGAGGAAGTGGTTTGGCTAAATGGGTAGCAAAACAAAACTGCCGTGGGGGTTTCCACGGGTAGGCGAGAGTCCACCCATTGCACGGCGCGGAGTTGAAAAGGAGCCCTTACAAACCTGTCGATACAGGTACTCAAGGGACAGTTACATTAATGGCGAGTTCCCCACGGTTAGTTTGGTATAACATAGGAAAATGGTGGAGGCTCCCGGTGCTCTCGGCCTTCGGCCATGTCTAGCCCATGCGTCGGGGTGCCAAAGGCATCGGAAATACATAGAAATACAAATATGTTTTACATAGACATTGACTCGAGTCTCTCCCAGACAGAACGGTCTGTTCAGACAGGTTTTTTGTTACTGTTTGACGCTCAAGCAGTTTTTTTTTTTTTAAACTTAGAGCTCGAAGAGCCTTCGGCTCAGCTCTCGGACAATCAAAACGGTTTGGTATCTTGAACAAGGGAAAGAAATCGTACTTGACATATGTTTTGGTATAAGTTAAATTAGTCCCCTTGAGGAATCTTGTGCCCTGAGTGAAATTTTTTAAGTATTTAAAAAACGATTATGTAAACATTCACAAAGATTCCCTCTCCCTTTCACAACTGGTGCAGACAAGTAATAGGATCAGAGCGCATAGAGAAAGTTAAAAGCCAAAGAAAAACAACTTGTAAATATATTTCCTTCGCTTAGATTTATATATCATGCACATATAATTACATATCTGGACCAATCTTATTAATACAATTACACTCAATATCAGCTTTGGTTTATTTTTTAAAAGTACACACGCGGAGTTTACATATATGCTCTGAACTTGAAGTATCTTAGGTATCCCGTTTTACCAGGACGTATTGTCATAAATAAATGTAAGACCATATGTGTAAACTATAATTCTTTTCATATGTAAACTTTTCAAATGAAATTAATGCACAATGTTAGATTAGCAAATTGAACAGCATTAAATTAAATTTCTTAGGTCTACAACTAGATGGCTTTTTTTTCAGACTCACACACTACATAAGTTTATCCTTTGATTACAATGATAGCGCTTATATACGGTGAATTTTTCTACAAATCATTGTTAGTAGGGTCTATTGAAATTTGTTTGAAATTAGTGGACCAAAATAAATCTATAGCCTAATAGTTGACATTTTTACAAAATAAAGAATGGGTTTGTTAAAAAATAATTCTTTCTCAAATCTTTCTATATTACAAAGCTCATATCAACTCTGTCTGTTTGTCTGTGTTTCCAAAATTTTGAACACGTTACTTCTGAGACACCAATCTCGGATCAAGATGAAATTTTGCACAATTATTTCTTTTACCTGACAATACAATGAGTTCTTTTTTTATTTGTTATTAATTGATTTGTTTAATATCTTGATTGTTGAGCACGGAAAAGAAGTAATGCTTGACTGATATGGTAGTATAGGATGAATTAGTCCACTTTGTAGTTTGCCGCTCTAAAGTAAGTTGAAATGAACAATAGATAACTATACAATCTTCTATTTTCATAAGCACGTCAACAGCATATTGGTTAGTTTGTCGGCTCAACGAGGCTTGAGCCATGAGTTCGAATTCAGGTAATTCCCCACGCCCCCTTTCTTTTCGATTACTTTTATTTTAATTTTATGAATGCTTTAAAAAAGCAATGACGGTAAAATTCACCCATACATCCATTTTTCTCTCTCTCTGCCCCTCAACTGGTGCAGACAAGTGATAGGATCATAGCGTAGTGAGAAAGCTAAATGCATGAACTGGCGCTTAACAAAACCATTGGTAAAAATATTTTCTTATCGCACAGATTCATCGTCTTGGTCTAGATCTATTCTAAATGTAATGACACGACTGATCCAAACCATAGACTATATATATACAGGACTGCCAACTGTGCGCACCACGCCTATATTATTCAATTAAATAAGACCCTTACACCGAGGCGTCCTTGGTTGCAGTGTAGTGTTAGAAGAATGACTTCCGGTGAATTAGTTTACTATATAAAGAAACCATCACTAAAGATAAACACATAGACATACATAAATATAGACTGGTCGATTAAAGAGTTTTATGAAATGAAAATTTATGACTTGCAATTTTGTGTACTTTATTATACAGCATTTATGAGCAGTATAAAAGTTAAGGATTCATATCTATTTCAGTCATAACCTATATAAGTATTACAATATGTTTACTGGTGTTTTGTTTAATCTCTAAGAATGAAGATCATGCAATTTTTCATAATTCGGAAATCCGAATACAATAGATATACATGTTTTCAAGCTACATGAAGTTACTTCCTTCCGCCAGTCTATATTTATTGATGTCTATGACTATATATATACATGACTGCCAACTGTGCGCACCACGCCTATATTATTCAATTAAATAAGACTCGTACACCGAGGCGTCCTTGGTTGCAGGGTAGTGTTAGAAGAATGACTTCCGGTGAATTAGTTTACTATATAAAGAAACCATCACTAAAGATAAACATTACTTTCAAAATATTTCTCATTTTGGTAACATTGCTATAGACATAGCCAGATTTTATAACAACAGAATCTAATTTACCAACTTAAAAAAAGAGCATTTACATAGATAGTGTTCTAACTAGTTTATATATATAATTAAAAACCCATTAAGCACTTTTGATCAAAAACAAATTATAGTAGTGTGTATGGTCGTATAGGTAGATATAGTTTATAGCCATAGGTCTGGGTCAAAGTTTACATGTTTACTACGTGTACAATTACTTTTGATTGAAGTAGGAACAATGATTCTAGAATTCTATTAGGTGAAGACAAATTTGGAACAAACAATTTTTTTATGGCTTTAAGAATAATTTATGTTATTTAGGATTTAATTAGTTTAAAAATTTAATAACTTGCAGAGCTGAAAGTTTTATGCATATTTTTCAATTAGTCATAAATACACCATTGCTTGTAATTTTTAATAATAATAATAATAATCTATTATCCGTAAGGAAATGTGTCTTACAATTTGTGCATTACACCAAACAAAAAACATTATAAATATAAAAAACCAAAGTGTACATTCACACCAGACTCACTCATAATTGACATGTGACAAAGTTTATACCAGATTGTTCTTATTTAATGATTTGATTGCCAGGGGAACAAAAGTGTGTTTGTGTCTGTTTGTCTTTGCTATCGGTGTCTTGTATCTCTTTTGTGATGGTAAAATCACAAAATCCTGACACAAAGGGTGATTCTTTATTTTGAGGATCTTGTTAGCTTTTTTTATAGATGTTTGTCTCAAACATAATGGCTTCATATATATATATATATATATATATATATATATATATATATATATATATATATATATATATATATATATATATATATAATGCATAATGCATGCTATCTTTATAAAAAAACTACAAATAAATTTTAAAAAATAGGTATAGAATCTAGCTGTAAATAAAAATTGGTAAAGATGTCAGTGTGTAGGCTCAGGGACTAACTATTGTTTTTTTTTTTTAGACTGACTCACTCACAGACTTCTAACTTCTATCACCCATTATAGGCCTATATTCTACCTAAGTAATAAATGACACTCTCAAAACTGTATTGACTCTTCCATTAATCGCTTATTTAACTCATATTAATAGCATACAATGTAAAAAGAAATTGTCAAATGTGATGAAAAGAGAAAAAATATATATTATCCATGCTGGCATTATCATTCAAACATCGTGAATGTCATAAAATAAGTTTATACCGGAAGTACCTCGTCTCACATTTTGGAGTTGAACGAAACTTATGCTTAGTTACCCTTAGTGTTGGCAGTCCTGTATATATGTAGTCTATGTCCAAACTAATTGATACAATAACACTTCGTAAAAGTTGTGTATATTTCAGAAGTATTTTTTGATATGTTTTTCTTGTTCTTTGAAAGTCCACTAAACATTCTTTGTGGTCCTTGAATTATTGTTTTTATTGTATTGGAACGGTCAGTTCTCTGTCTCCCTCTCGGTCAGTTCTCTGTCTCCCTCTCCCTCACATTCGCCCCCTCCCCGTCCTAAGTACAATTACTGACGTTTCTTCTCAATCAACCAGAACCCCCACTCCCACTTAAACATCCTCTTTACAAATGTTGGGTTGTTTTTTTGAAATGAAAACCCCAAACTTTTTTTTTACCATGCCCTCGCCAAATATTTTCCAGCCTTTGAATTCTAGATCTAGCCTCTTTGGTTATTTTTTACCCTTATTGCATTCTTCAGTCATAAGGCAAGCAATTTAAACGATCAGTTTTAAGCCTAAAGGAAAATAAAATGATTTTTTCGAAGGCCTCATCCCTTCCCATTCCACACACTACATTAACTTTGGCATGGCATCCTCAATATCAATTTGTTTTGATTAATTATAACCCATTTTGAATACATAGACAAAAAAGTGCTACTGAGTTTAGTAGTCTTACCTATACACATACACGCCTAAAATCACTATGATTCCTCACCCTTTTCGGAAAAAAATACGTCTTTTCTGATGGTTTTTGTTTTTTCGAGGGGGAAGTATCTTGAGGAGATGCAGCACTGAGCATCATATACTTTAGCTACGCCACTGTTAAAACATCTCTTACAAAAAAGTATTCAATTTTTGGGCTTATTGCGTTAGCTTTTAAAGATTATGCTAAAAAAAAATATGAAGTTGGAAATGGCAAGATGTATTTCAGAACATTTTCTGTTTAACCGGATAATCATTTGTACCCTTCTGAAAAGTCCCTTTGGGAATCAGAGGGCTTGCAATGCGTTCCGTTATTTGACCTTTGATCATTAGAATTGATTGCTTCTAGGGTCAGGCGTAGATCTGGATCTCTTCCCTCAAGTCCCGTCTGAAGGCTCTACAATAGCAACGACGATTATTATTTTTGAAAACATAATTCACCGTTCATACAAAGCTCTAAAAACAATCACGTCTTCTATTTGAGCTTTTACGAATACAAACAGTCAACTAGAGTAACAATAGGCCCCAACTCATTAGACACTTAATTGAATAACAGTCAACGTACAAATTAACTTTGCTGGCTGCGTTTTCCAAGTTTCAAGTCAGCTGAAACAATTAGTAGTAAATCTTACAAGAAATAAATAAAAGTGTTTAAAACTTTAATTTTTACTCTGTGAAGATTTTTAGCGTCCCTCGAAAGGGGAATAAACGCTATTAGTTCTCTGTGGACTGTCCGTCGCTCCCGTTTAGATCTCATTAACTAGAAAAGATATTGAAAATCCGACATCATGATAATTTAGACTTTTCAAAGTTCTGATGCAATGGCTACTTTTTTCTTTTCTGAAAGCTAAAAATTTAATTTTTAAAATCAACTATCTAAGGATTTTTTATTCATAAAAATACACCATTTTTACAACTATTCACTACTAATAGTAACAAACACGGGAGACAATTTAGTAAGGGCGGGAGTCTACCGCAACATCTTAAACACATATACGCAAACGGTTTTAGATTTTTCGTCAAAATTTTATTTTTCAAAATTGTATTACTAAGTTAAATAATTTTAGTCCTGCTAAGTGGAATTCAATTTAAAACAACAATTAATAAGCAGTGTTTCATAATATAGACGTGATACTATACATCTGAACACTTGACTAAAAGGAAAAGTTTTATTTCATGAGTCCATAATGATACCATTCAACGTTTACAAAACAATTAGATCAATTATCGTCTTGGTCTAGATCTATTCTAAATGTAATAGAGAATCATTCAATACATCTGTTAGGCCAGGTTCACATTTAACTTTTCCTTCACCTTCTCCTATCCCTTTATCTGTTGGACGTTGGGGCACCACACAAGATCTGTCAACAGTCTTTCTCCATTCCTCTCTGTCTTTTGCATTTGATACAATTTCATTCACTGACAGACCTGTGAATTCTTTGATGTTTTCTTCCCATCGCTTTCTATTTATCTTCTTCCTGGTACTGTTCCCTGAAGAAAGGTCTTTGCAATCGCTGAGTACCTTGTGATGTGGCCATAGAGTTTGAGTTTACGTTTTTTTGACACGGTTAGCAGGTCATCGTGGGGTCTAATTGCTGTATTAATCATGCTTCTAATCTCTTCATTCGTAATGCGGTCTTTGTAAGTGACACCTAGGATTTAACCAGGGGCGGACTGGGTATCAAAATCGGCCCAGGCATAACCATATAATCCGACCCACAATTGGCATGTCATATTATATGTGTATAGTATATGTAGATAAGGTTTGATAAGGTATCGGAAACTGGATGTATGCTTGCGTAAGATTACGTACTGTATTTTATTTATACATTTATGTAGTCTGAAAACTATTAACAGTACAATAGCAGCCTTAATACAAGTTTGAAATTAATATATTGTTATATCTCTGCTCCTATATTGAAGAAAATGATGCACATCAGGGCACTGTTAAAGACTAGTGAGTGGGTAGAAACAAGTTGGTGGACTGTTGATTCAAGCCAAGTAGAGAGACAGAACTAGAGATAGGATAGAAGCTTAGAACCGCCTGAGTTGTAGAAGGGATCATTGCCAGTGTGGTCAGCGGGTGAGAAGCAGTGTAGGTTGTCTGGTCAGGAAGAAGTCTTGACAGGAAACTGGAAAGGGTCATTCCTGTTAGTGTATGCATTGTTCCTGAGACACGAAATGTGACCTGTGTTAGTGGCAAGATAGAGAGCCCTGTTGGAATGTTAAGACATAGGCGGCATCAGTGAACGGTGTATGTTAGTGGAAGGCAGTGGCGGAGACAGTGGACCCTGCAGGCCAGAGCAGCTAAATGAACTCATAGACAACACAAGACTTTAATGTTAATTGTGATCGACTAATATCTTGTAAAAAAACAAACAAATCTCGTAGATAAACATCTCTAATCTCTTCACCTTTATCCTTCTTTGATTGTTTGCCCTAGATTCGTTATTAAATGTTTTGGAAATGTTATGGTATTACTTATAGATGACAGATTGTTACTTCAAAAAAGAAGATAATTGCATCCTACTCATTTCATGTGTCCTGTTGATCAGTGACTTAAACTCTGGTAGGTCATTGGTTGTTCTGGCTGACTCAAACAACCCATTCCATTGAAGGATTAGAGAAAGCAGAACGTTTAGAGGGGCACTTCATGTGAAAAGCTCTTGCTCTTAGTACATTCACAACAACGCGATTTTTTTATATGAATATATCATGACCCATTATTTATAGGGCCTGATTTAAGTATGTGGGGGCCCCGGTGCAGGATTTTTGTGGAGGCACCTACAGTTTTTCAAAAACTTTAATAAAATTCCACTTCAAATTAAAAATACTTATATCTAAAAACATGCTAAATTAAGTCTCACTTTGCATTTTTTTTAACATTTAATTTGCAAATTTTAGTTTTAAGAAGTGCATAATTTGGAGTTTGTAGAGGGTAAGGGCCGGTAAGTCCCTTAGTAGATGCACTGCGTAATTCCGGAGCTGCATTCATATATTACGAGCATGCCACAAGCGGAGACTTCACGACAGCGTTGCCAGCGGACCTAAGAATTAAAGTGTTAGCGTTAAAAATGCGAAAAAAAAAATTACAAGTTTCTGAAAAGACAAAATATCGATATATTTATTACATATTATATATATATAATGACCGGGGTAGAAAATTCCCCACCCCCCCTTCCCCGCCGAAAAAAATCCTGGCTACGCCCATGTATCTATCTATCTATCTATCTATCTATCTATCTATCTATCTATCTATCTATCTATCTATCTATCTTATCTATCTATGTAGAATCCATTCTTTTGGCAAAATCGATTTCTATGTTATAGATCTAAAAAAATTCCCCTAACTCTATTTAGTGACTAGTGAAATGAAATCATTTCTGGATTCCAACTGGCAGCTGTACAAGATTGTGGAATCTAGAGTCTACATTCTAGTAGATAAATATGAAGGGGGAGGGGGGCAGCGAGGCATGCATAGATGTTTATGACATTCGATACTTTCTACAGCTAGTCGACTCATTCTCTAATAATGGTAATATTTTTTTAAGAAATGTAAAAGTTGATGTATACCGCTGAGAAAAGAATGTCTATCTCGTTGGCCACACGGGGAAAACTCTAGTTAGACTGTTATCATTGTTTAAGTAAGATGAAATAAATTTACATTTGGATATAGAGTTAGATCTAGGACAATATCCAAAAAACTTTTGCGTTCTTGAAATGACTATCGCTTTCGTTAATTTCCTATTAGAAGTCTTTTCTGACTGAAGACTTTAATAAATTAATGTTCAGGAAAATTGTGCGCATCGTCTTCTTAGTCTAGATCTAATGGCCTAACTTCGGAATATTCTAAAGTTTACTAGATCTATATATTCCAATCCTTAACCAGGATTCTCTCTCGTGGAAAAGGGAGAAGGTGGCGGATTACAATAAATGTTCCATTGTTTTAAAATCTAACATTCATTAACTGTTAAGAGAAAAACAAGTTGCATAAAGGCGGTAGTGTCTTTTTAAAAAAAGTATTAGTAATGTTTTTTCTTGTCTCTGTTTCTAGGAAAACAAACACCTCTATTATGTGGGCATGATTATTCAACTTATTGGCAAATGTAGCTTTGGGAAATGGTGCAAGGCTATGTCTGTAACAAACAAAAAGAAAAAGAAATTCTTAAGATTAGTGACAATAGTGACATGAAAGATTAGATTGGAGTCGAACTTTTTATGCTGTATTGTTTTCAAACTCGGTGACTCTGTTTCTCATGAAATTTAGTATTTGTAGCTTTGCTTTTCTTTTTATTGGAAAAAAAAAGGGGGTGTTAACTTCAAAACCCCAGTTGGCTTATATCATGTAATTTGGTGTTGTAGTTTGCTTTAGATTTCTTTATCGAAAAGTGGGAGTTTTATCGTTAAAACCATCTGTTGGGAAAGGGGGATTATACTCAAAACCATCTGGAGCGGAAGTTTCAAACTCAAAACCTCTTTGGCTAGGCTCATAGAATTTGTTGACTGTGGTTTGCTTTAGTTTTAATTGAAGAGAGTTTGTAACTAAAAACACTCTGGACGGGGTTTTAAACCTTCAAAACTCCTCTTGGCTACGCTTATAGCGTTTTTTTTTTACGTCAATATAATTTGGAGAGAGAGGGGAGAAAATTTACCCCCCACCCCTTGGCCCCTTGGTTACGCTCATGGAATTTGATTTCTGTCGTTTGCTTAATTTCTTTTTGTTTTATTGAAAAGGGGTAAAACCTCAAAACTGGAATTTGAAACTCAAAACCCCTGGAGGAAAATTTTAAGCTTACTTGAAATAAAACAAAATTAAAGCAAAACAACATTCATTAAGTTTCACCCCCACCCCCGCAGTGGGGATTTAATTCTTTTGGGCTGGGAGTTGAACCCCAAAACTTAACCCCCACCTCCTTGATACTCCGATGGCGAGGTACATCATTCTTCATTCTTTTAAATCAGCATTTCATCCATCTTGATATGTTTCAAATTGATGAATTCCATCAAAAAGGGAAAAAATGTATAAACTTCAATATTTCGTCCGCAATTTTGTTCTAGTGTCTCTTCTCCTATCAGTGGCCTCACTAGTTCCTATGCTTGTTATAGACCGAAGCAGTATGTGTTCAAATCACCCCACTACCTTTGAAAGTCGTCTGATGACATGAAAGACAACTCTGGATGTAAACCTCCACTACCTTGTCACTAAGCCTAAAAAAGATAACGGTTTCAGAAATGAACCCTGAGAAAAATCAGAAATCGATATCTTTAGTGTGTATTACAACATACTGTGCCACAGTAGGACAGTTCCAGTTGGTCAGTTCCAGTTGGTCAGTTCCAGTTGGTCAGTTCCAGTTGGTCAGTTCCAGTTGGTCAGTTCCAGTTTAGTCCAGCGGCTTGGTGAAGAAAAGAATGTTTGTGTGAGCGATAATGTTCAAACCTTAATACCCAGGCTTTCACTCAAACTCCAAGAGACTAACCATAGCCGTTTTATGGCTGAAGTTAGCCACCCAAGATATTCTGTAGGTGTCTCTTCTCCCAAACTGATCTTGTTCCAAGTTTCTTTTCTCTCAATTCTTTTCTCAAGTATCTCTTCTGCAATGTGTCTCTTGTGCAATGTGTCTCTTATGCAATGTTTCTCTTGTGCAATGTGTCTCTTATGCAATGTTTCTCTTGTGCAATGTGTCTCTTCTGCAACGTGTCTCTTATGCAATGTTTCTCTTGTGCAATGTGTCTCTTGTGCAATGTGTCTCTTCTGCAACGTGTCTCTTCTTCAATGTGTCTCTTGCGCAATGTGTCTCTTCTGCAATGAGTCTTTTTTGCAATGAGTCTCTTCTGCAACGTGTCTCTTGCGCAATGTGTCTCTTCTGCAATGTGTCTCTTCTGCAATGTGTCTCTTCTGCAATGAGTCTTTTCTGCAATGTGTCTCTTCTGTAATGTGTCTTCCATGTGTTAGAAATGTCAGTCTATTTGCTTTTTCTGCCCTTTTTCTCGACGACTTATCTCCCCTTTTTTTGCGTCAGCGTCTCGCTTTTTTGTCCTCGTTAGCAGACCGCATTCTTATTTGGTTTACTTCCTTCTTCTTGACATTTCGTTGAGTTCAACTCTTCGGTTTGAATTGATTGCTCTTTCCATTTCAACCATTCTTATAATGCTTATATGCTACTAACAAAATGTTTGACATTTGAATTCGTGTTGTGTGGACTTGTGCTGGTCTAGTACTTACCATTCAATAGAATTATTTTTCAGACAAAAAGTATGATGAATTACTTTTTGATTGAAGGACGAGTTGTGGTACTTGCAATGATTGACGTCACATTGAAGCCATCCGCCAGACTGGCACAGTTATCAATCACACAAAGTGACAGGTGCCCCAACTGAAGCTACTATGTTTGAATGACTCCCTGCATAACAAAGAATGTACTAGATTTTAGTTTCCCATGAAGTAGGGACACACCACTGTCTGCTTACTGTTGACTAGTTTGAAACTACGCCTCTTTAGCCTGGTCTCTGAAGTTACAAGCTGTCCTTAGGTCTGACACATCAATGTCTGCTCTATGGGAAATACATTTCTTGATACAATGTAGGTTCTTTTCATGTCGACAGCTGAGAGAAACAAGATGCCGAGAAAGACAGAACACCACATTTATAAATGTCGCAATAAACATGTTTTCTTTTATTGGAGAATGTCATATAAAAAGTCGGTCACAATAAATTTGTATTGTGTACACAGTTTGAGTTTTTAAGATTCCGTTTATACTCTTTTAGCAAAAGAGAAAAAGAAGAGAAAGCGATGTAATGGGTGTGGTGGTGATATGATGGACGGTAAAGAATGGGACAGATTTGAACTAAAGACAAAGCAACCATGTGAAGGACGACATATTCAAAGATCATTGTTGCCAATTTAATTTTAAAAATACTTTAATCTGCAAGTCAAAGAGCTTTTAGACATTTTGATTCTCCAGCGCTAAAACGTTCACCCAACTTCTGATACTACTTCCTAATTCCTAACACAAAAAAAAAGCTTCAAATATGATAATCTACAACATCGTTTCTTGTTGTTCTACATCATTATTGTGTGTGTAAACTATGAACAATGTCACTGGCAATTGATACGTCTTTATTCAACTCTTTATGGCCGTTAGTGAAAACATCTACAATTTCTGAAAGACGTTTTTTTTTTTTCATTTTTATTAACATTTCAGATCATTTAGACTAGTACATGTGGAGTTGAGTTCAGTACATGTGGAGTTGAGTTCAGTACATGTGGAGCCTAGTTCAGTACATGTGGTTTTTAGTTCAGTACATGCGGTTTTTAGTTCAGTACATGTTGTGTAACGTTCGGTACATATAGAGGAGTTGTTTTTTTTAGTTTTGTACATGTGGTGTTTAGTATAGTACATATAGTGACTAGTTCATTACATGCTGTATTAAGTTCAGTAAATGTGATGTTTAATTCAGTAATTGTGGTGTTTATTTTATTACATATGGTGTTTATTTTAGTGCCTGTGGTGTTTATCACAGTACATGTGGTTTTAAGTTTAATAGATGAAGGGTTTAGTTCTGTACGAATGATATATATGTTTAATACATAAAGTGTTGCTCAGTACACGTGGTTTCAAAGTCAGTGCTTGTGGTGTTTAGTTCATTGTAAAATGGTTTACATGTTTTGGATGTTCCTTCAGAGGTGAAGATAGTTTACTTCCTAGTCCAAACCTCCCGCCGGACGACTGGGGATGGGAGTGGGCAGGGTTTGAACCCGGGACCATCGATAAATCCAAACGACAGTACAGCGCACAAACCGCATGATCAGGCAGCCATCTAAGTTATGTTTAGTTTATCTACAACTGACCAAATCTACCCATGTCACGTATGCGGCCGGCTTTTTAACGCGATGATTGGACTTTACAGTCATCTACAAATCCATAGGAAATGAGAAATGTGCTCATCCTCGATCACGAAGGAGGAGCTATAATAATAATGTTTAGTTCAGCAAAATCAAAATCTTCCTCAACTGTGCTGTTGGAATTTGGGGATTGTTGTTTGCATTTTTTTTTGTTTTGTTTTATAGCAGAGGGGGATTCAACTGCAAAAACCTCTGGTAGGGGGTTTTAAACTCAAAGCCCCCTTGTAGAGGGATTTGTATCTCAAAACCCCCTGATAGGGGTTTTTTAAATCTCAAAACCCCCTGGTAGGGGAATTTAAACTCAAAACCCCCTGGTAGAGGCTTTTTAACTCAAAACTGCATCGGCTGTGCTGTGGTAAGTGATGATTTAGTATTAAAATCTCACCTAAAATAAACAAAATGAAAGCAAAAATCAGTCACTTAATTCCGTTTCCCCCCCCCCCCCGCGGGGGGGGGATTTCATTTCGGGGGGGGGGGTTGAACCCCAAGAACCCCCCCCCCCTGGCTACGCCCATGATGTCTAGTCTGTACATATGAAGTTTAGAGCATTTAATATTAGTTTCTATAGTTCCATCAACTACATTGATTTTTTTAAAAGAAAAACCTCTGCAGTTTTCATTCCCTTCGATTAAAAATGTATGTCAGAAAAGGTAAACTTCTTGCTTGAGCAGATCGATGGACGTATTTTAATAAGGTGAATGCTGAACACTACTATTATCAACACAATACCCTTTATGCTCTTCAAAATTTAAACCAATGCAATGTCAAGGTCTTTTACTATAAGCATACATAATTAGCCTCAACAACAGTAATACAAGTCCGTGTTGGGCTGAACACTTGGTGTCAACAGAGAATTTATTTTTGAAAACCATGTGCTGTTACATGGAAAAGTTATCAAGGCCAGTTCGCCGTTAATTACATTAGCCGCCGCGTCGAGACCGTTTCATTCAGCTGCAGCGATGAAGGAAGTTCTAACGATAGGGCCAAGATTAGCCAATAGAAATACACATTTTGAGAAATGGCGTGCAGGGGAGAGAGCTCAATCTGACGTCGATTCTAAATCATGAATGAAGGAGTAGTCTGCCCTGCTACTATTTTTGAAACATCGTTGGGAATTGGGGCATAGAATTTAGTATCAGCGTGACTATCTTGTAAAATTCTCTTTTTTTCTGCTCGTATATAGATCTACTTACCAATTTTCAGTACTATGAAAAACATTTTACAATAATTTCTAAACACACTTTCTGTTGACATGTGACTTTTGGATATTGTAATTATATGGCCCAGAACCTCCGTTTATATTGTCCCGGGTTCAAACCTTTGCCGCTGTCATCCCCTGATGCTCAATTTTGTACAAATCTATTATTAATATCAATATTAGTTCTCAAAGAGGAGATATTCGCTCTTACAAAGTTATTAGCTCCATAAAAAAGACATTTTCATTAAAAAAAAACAAAAAAAAAACTTTTGTTTTGTTCCATGTGTTGTTGTTAAAACATAATTTTACCTTGACCTTTCCTTTAGTTTGTTGGACCGTGGGGTTACCATGCAAGATTTGTCGACCATAGAAAAAGATAATAAACAAGATTGGTACGTTATTGTCAATTGTTCCGCGCGTTTGTTAGCGGCCCCCGAAAGGGGAAAAGACGCTATTAGTGTTGTGTGGCCTGTCTGTTCGGCTGTCCGTCTGTCCCGTTTAGATCTCAGAAACTAGAAGAAAAAATGAAAATCGGACATCATAATATTTTAGATCATTCAAAGTTCTGATGCACCGGCTACTTTTTTCTTTTCCGAAAGTGAACCATCTAATTTTTAAAATTATATATGCAAGCATTTTGTTTTTTAAATTACACCACTTTTCAATGAAAAACTTCAGGGGAGGTAACTTTTTTTAAAAGGTCATGGACTTCTTTATTAATAAATCAAGCTTCATTCATAGATTCGCGCATTGGTACAAAAACATTTGCATCTAAGGTCACAATGGTAAAAGAGTCAAAGGATGATTATAAAATATATTTTCCATTTATTAACTAACTCATTGAATAGAATACTGACTAGGGTTAGCCTAGATCTAGAAATAGAAGTATGTCTAGTTTGAATGACAAATTACAATGGAGATATTAATTTTTATTTGCGAGGAGAAAGTCTTGTTGTCATTTGTACACAATTGTAGCTTAAAGTAGGTCAAGAATTTTTTTTTTTCGTGTTGCCAATTTATCTAATTTTGTAAGAAGAATAAATCTTTTTTAGTTTCTCTTTATTACATGTAACATGTTATTAATTTTGAATGTATGGATAAGGATAACAATTTTTATTTTAACAAATATAAGTTTACGCTAAATGAATATATAGAGATGCTGTGGCTGAGGAGTAAAGCACTTGGAACTGGAAGTCCCGTGTTCGAATCCTGGTGAAGACTCTGGGTGGAATACTTTGGGGGCCGATTTTGAGATTGTATTTCACACAAACTGTCATTGTAACGTTGTTTTTGTTTTATCTTATTGTTTCTGGTCTTAATTACTCTGGTGTCCTCCTTTTTCACCATCTATTGACATCACTGTTTACGGCTACGAAAAAAAAAAACAAAAAAAAAAACCCCACAAAATCTACAATTGATAAGAGATTTTCATATAAGGCGGAAACACTATAAATTGCTTGCCTATTTGGTGTATCCGGTGTTTGATAAGCAATGTGTTTTTTTTTAAATGAAATGTACATGATCATTTTTTATTATTATTATTATTATTTTATTTTTTTTGCATTTTTTAATACTGTAGCATCAAACTGTCTAAGCTCTTCTGTTTATAACAAACTTAAAAACATGGAGGAAGCATGAAACCTTCACTCTAGGACTTAAAACTTATTGAAAAAGTAATGGGCAAGTAACAAGCCTTAATAAAGGAGATTTAACACAAAGCTCAACATTCACGCTTTGAGATATTGTTAAAAACATAGTACAATTGTAATCTATTTAGTTGGCAATACTAATAAAGCTTGTCCTCGAATCCGAATGCGGTATTTCCCGTGGCTACGCAGCCCCAACTCCGACCTACATATTTCGCCACATCTATTGCAGGCATTACCATTTATAATATTACAAAGAAAATTTCATAAAAATAACATTTTTATAAAGGAAATAGATTTTAAAAAAACACATTCCAGGATTTCCAGCATGATCGTGGAGTAGGCTGCATCAAAGGTCAATAAAAGGATGACAGCAAGGGTCCAGAAAGGAAAGTGATGACAGCAAAGGTCCAGAAAATAATGGCAAAATCCATTCATAAAATTATTTAAATTGTTCCTCAAAATAAATATTCTCCTCCAATTTTTTTTTTAGAAAAAAAAAAAGACTTATGAGTTATTAAAATTCATTATTATTTTTTTTAATTATTTTATTATTTTTGCAACAATTTTTCCCTTAAGAACCTAAGACAAAGGACCTCCATCCTATATCATTTGGAATTCTCTAGGGTCTGCTAGAGTTACATTTTATATCGTGGTACATCTAGTGCGGATGGGATGCTAACGAGAAGTTAGTTGGCAATAGTAATTTCAATGTAGCGTTCATGAGATGGTTTATTTTATGGTGAAGATCTTCATGCATAGTGGAAATCAAGTGATATATTAGAGAATAACATTAATTTATTACAACATCTCTATTCAGGTTGCATTATCGTAGTGGGCAGAACCTGGAACCTAGGTGGACAAGCTATTGACCAATGTTATAATAAACAACCAGGGAACAGTACCACGAAGAAGAAGAAGAGGAAGGCATTATGTCTTGCTTTGATTACAACATACAAACGACAGTCAAGAAATACATATAAAAAAAAAGTACATTTTAACTTTCTAAATACACAATGCCACGTCTGCTATTAATTACAATGTCAAGTGGATAATGGCAGTCTGCTGCGTAGCTTTTTTTTTTCTGGAAAAAATTACTGTGACCTGAGAGTGACCTTTCTGGCTTTGTACAATAATGCTGGCGTATAGATCTAGTCCACAGGTTGAACGATGAAATATGATCTAGGTTAGAATGACATCGCTTGGGTTAGCAGTGATTGGAGCCAAGTCACCGAGGCACCCAAACATTGCCGCTTGCAGCTCATCATTGACTTAAAAAGTTTGCTATGTAAAAAACAAAATGTTTTGCCTCAAGGACAATTCGAAATGGGACATCCCCCCTCCCAATGGGGTTCCATCATTTTTCTGTAAAACTGTATTCTATCATCGACACTGCCACTGTTTCTTTGAGTGACTTTCACCCCCCCCCTCCCACCACGTCTTTCTTAGTACTGACTCTTGCCTAGAACTTAATGGTCTGATAATCTTACATGCACAAGTCTTTTGTTGTGGTAAACGGTTAACGAGGGTGTTATGTAGCCAGTACAATGACAAATCATTCTTTCTTTTTTCGGCCTTGAATCTAAATTTTTTGACACGAGTCTCAAGGGTTGCGTCACAAGTCGTTGAGTTTCATGGAACTGAACCTCTGTTTCTTTATAATGCTCTGTGAAAAGATGTTTCGAGGGTCTGAATAGTATTGTGTTAAGATCAGGATACGCGGGTCTTGGTTTGGAAATCCCTGATTCAATGCATTCAATACTAATTAAAGTCACCATAGTAAATTAAAACATGTACTTTCCCACTGAATTTCAAGTTGTGAATGGAATCTAGAAATCGCAATGTAGAATTTGAGAAATTATTTTATTTATTTTATTTGGGTAGAATTGCTTTTCAGAAAGTAATGGTCTTTATAGTCATTTGTTTGTATCTAGAAGAGATTTTCAGAAGAGAAGTCAGGTGTCTGTATCTCTCAGACATGTTTTTTTTTTTAATTGTATGGCGTTCTTCAGTCAACAGTAACGCCAAAGCTTTAAAGCGTGACGTGTAAATGACTAATCATTGAATATCTTGAGGCTTCCTTTCAACTGTTACCTCTAGCATTGAGTTTTATTTAGACAAGTTCTGTTCAATTGTGTGTTAACTAAGTGATATAGACATAGAGCGTCGCCTAGATTCAGGTTCATTTCGGTTCACTTCTAAAAAAAGTGGTAGATCGATTAGGTCTACATATATACAGATATAGATATTCATACTATATAGATAGTATGTTCTTACAGATTGACTGTTCTTTATTCATTAAAGGTGGGCAAGAAGAGTAAAGGTGTTAGGCTACTTAACGAAAAAGCTACTTCTAATATATAACTAAATGTAAACAAAATATTACGACCCTGTTTTACACACCTATCATCAAGATAAACCTAGTGCGCAGCATCTGCGTACACTTCAAAACAGAATTGGTTGGGTTCATTGGTGAAGATCTTGTCAATAGATTAGAAAGGAAACTCCAATAAGAGACTATATATTGATTTGACAAATCTATATACGGATTTTATTTTGAGATAACATTTCACTGAGTTGGTTTCAAATGTTAATTCATAAACATTTATAAATAATCTAAGACTATATGAAGATTTGCACTGCAGATTTCTATCAGGGATAAAACAAAAATTAAATATTCCAGACTCATCAATCACAGTTTTAAAACACAAGTAAAAAAAATAAGATTTATTAAAGAAGCCAATATCTTTTAATTAAGAGGAGGTTAACGCCCCCTTCCGAAACCTTTCGGTCTTATCACATAATACTACAATACTAAAAATAGCCACATCAATCTTATTGGGGCAAAGTTGGAGACAAGTATAATAGGAATTTATTAGGAATCCTTAATTTTGGCCTATGACCCAGTAAAGTAAAAGTAAAGTTCCCCTTTCAGACCTTTGCAAGTAACTTAATTAACTATTTCTCTGTCTAATGTCATGACTTGACTGCCAATATATCTGGTATATCTTAATCCAGTTCTATATTAGATAGAACTCTTAAAAAGCAGATAACGAACAATACAGATAATTTTTTCCCAAGATCACTTACCTCTGTCTCTCTTGTCTCAAACACAACATCAGATCTACATAAAAATATCGTAATATCCATTTAGAATACACTACCATTGGAAACATTGTTGGTAGAACATCTCTCGAACTCACTTAAAACCAATAACACCTAAACACATATTTCACTTGATCACAATAATTTCGATTCTTAGAAAATTATTTCATCTATTATTTTGTTCCTTTCCCAAATGTACTAGGAAGAAACGTCAGCACACTCCCTTTCATTGTTGTTGTTACTATATTTAAATCATTTCTTGGTTATCTCTTAGTAAGATGGATTGCTAAGGTTGTCATTGGAATTACCAAAATTTTATTTTTATAGACCATGTCGTATCTTGGACATTTTCCAGACCGTTATACGAAGAATTCAGTCGACGACTTCCCTGAAAAAAATGTCGGCTAATAGATTTTTAATGATAGATACTTCAAAGTGTTTTTGTGCTTATCGCAGACCTGAATGGGGACACACTGTGGGACCTTTGGAAATGATTCTTGATCTCATATAAAGTTGTACCTGGTCGTTTAAATAATTATGTGCAGGGATCGCTTTTCTCGCCTTTAAAATCGTTTCCAATCCCTTTTTAGCCTACATTTTTGTTAACACTTCCAAAGGAATTTTGAGTGTGGTTACAAGTGATAACAAGTATTTTCCAGTGTTCAAAAATGTATTGAACATTATCTTTTAATGTCTAAAGAATCTTTAAGTGACGTACACATGACTAATGGCAATATACGGCAGACTTTTGTAATGCATTACATAAAACATAAATACCGAATAAATACGTTTCTATCAATCTATCTATAGTATAGAGCAGTGATGTCTACAATACGGCCCGCGGGCCAGATCCGTCCGCGACGTGGTTTCGTCTAGACAGCAGAAACGTCGCTACAAAGTAAGGAGATGCCCCCCCCCCCGATTTTTTTTTTAAAGTTGAAAAATGTAGGCCTACGTTAGGGCCTCACTTTTTCTCAGATGGATTTGTACCATGATAGGAGACCCAAAGAAACTACAAGTGGACTCTGAATTTACAATCTACAAGTGGACTCTGAATTTACAATCTACAAGTGGACTCTGAATTTACAATCTACAAGTGGACTCTGAATTTACAATCTACAAGTGGACTTTGAATTTACAATCTACAAGTGGACTCTGAATTTACAATCTACAAGTGGACTCTGAATTTACAATCTACAAGTGGACTCTGAATTTACAAACTACCGGGACAAGTGAACGGATCTTTACATGATAATAAGCCAACTTGTTTGGTAAAGAAACTGTGGCTGTTAAAAAAAAATGAACATATAAACGGCATTATAAAACAAATATGACGTCATTTTTGATTTGGTGAGCCTAGAGATTGGAGGAGAAACAAGAGACAAAGAAAAGAATTTGTTGCTAAGCTGGCTACAATGTCGCTCACATTTTAAGTAACCTTTACTACAGACTTTGCAAAGCTCTGGACCATGCCCCCTCCCCAATATTGACACTGTCATCATGTCTCCATACAACAGAAGTTGTTTGTCCCAGTTTGAATTGTTATACAGTCCACAGATCCTAAACTATACTGACTGAAAGATCTACACAAAGTAAACAAAACCAGGGAACGATAGACTTTTACTTTTAGCTAAACATCCGAGTCAAAATAGTTTGTAGCTAAACATCCGAGTGTAAATTGTTTGTAGCTAAACATCCGAGTCAAATTAGTTTGTAGCTAAACATCAGAGTCTAAATAGTTTGTAGCTAAACATCGGAGTCAAAATAGTTTGTAGCTAAACATCCGAGTCAACATAGTTTGTAGCTAAATATCCGAGTCTAAATAGTTTGTAGCTAAACATTGGAGTCAAAATAGTTTGTAGCTAAACATCAGAGTCTAAATAGTTTGTAGCTAAACATCGGAGTCAAAATAGTTTGTAGCTAAACATCCGAGTCAACATAGTTTGTAGCTAAATATCCGAGTCTAAATAGTTTGTAGCTAAACATTGGAGTCAAAATAGTTTGTAGCTAAACATCCGAGTCTAAATAGTTTGTAGCTAAACATCGGAGTCAAAATAGTTTGTAGCTAAACATCGGAGTCAAAATAGTTTGTAGCTAAACATCCGAGTCTAAATAGTTTGTAGCTCAACATCCGAGTCTAAATAGTTTGTAGCTAAATATCCGAGTCAAAATAGTTTGTAGCTAAACATCGGAGTCAAAATAGTTTGTAGCTAAACATCCGAGTCTAAATAGTTTGTAGCTCAACATCCGAGTCTAAATAGTTTGTAGCTAAATATCCGAGTCAAAATAGTTTGTAGCTAAACATCCGAGTCTAAATAGTTTGTAGCTAAACATCGGAGTCAAAATAGTTTGTAGCTAAACATCCGAGTCTAAATAGTTTGTAGCTAAACATTGGAGTCAAAATAGTTTATAGCTAAACATCCGAGTCTAAATAGTTTGTAGCTAAACATTGGAGTCAAAATAGTTTGTAGCTAAACATCCGAGTCTAAATAGTTTGTAGCTAAACATTGGAGTCAAAATAGTTTGTAGCTAAACATCCGAGTCTAAATAGTTTGTAGCTAAACATCCGAGTCTAAATAGTTTGTAGCTAAACATCCGAGTCTAAATTGTTTGCAGTATTGTCAAGATATTCTTTTAGAGCTTTAATATTTCGGCAGAAGTTATTGTTGAGCCCGGACTTATTTTATAACATTATGCGCTGATCAAGTTTTGTCGAAGAGTTATTGAGGTTTCCTTGTGTCTTCCTCTCCTTTTCTGAAGTTAGTTTTTACTTTTGAGTTGTTACCCATAGACCATATATGAATATATATATAGGCGAAATGACCCTCAAGCAAGGCCTTTCTTAGTGGCTCCGTCCTCTCATGCGTCCTTTTCACGGCCATCATAAATTACCTTACGGCTCAGCTAAAATGTCAAAAGCTGCTAGAAGCTGATGATACTGTCCAAAGGAAGGAGCGCAACCTCTATACAAAAAGTGTTGCAAGAAGATCACCATACGCTCTGCTCATACACACAAAATGGAGGCTAGAATTAAGCATCTCCAAGACGGGCAACTCTGTTCACGCTTGGGACTGGCAATCTCGGGCAACCTTTCAGGCTCTCCCTTAAAAAAGTGGCTCTCAGCATGGAGAAGCTATTCAAGTACTTTGGTATATATTTGGTGGCAAACTAAAAATGTGTGAACACATCCAGGAAGTTTCAAGAAGGACCTCAGGGAAACTTTGCACGAAGTGGGATACCCGAGTAGACATGCTTCGATCACTGTATTTAGGAGCAGTGCGATCACAGATAGACTACAGTCTACCTGTGCACATTTATGGCTCTAGGACAGCTCTTAAACAACTAAAGCACTAAAATTTGTTTGTGGAACCGTTAGGACAAGCCCAGTAAATGCGGCTTAAATAATGGCTAATGTAGGCCCACTTAACCTTAGGAAAAACGGTCAATACAGACTTGCTTTGAGCGGTATAAAAAGCTGGATGAATACCTCTCAGCTAGAAAACTAGTGGATGGTTGAAGATGCAGAAGACGTATCTAGATGCAGTCTTTTATGTATCATGCCACTAGACTATCTGATGAAGGTGGCCTCTTCACCAACCGACAAAACATTCAACGTTTTCATCCCCTTCCCCCTTGGTGTCGCCCAAAGACCCCAGACATTCATTTGAAGCTAGTAGACCCTAATGCCACTAAGCTAAGTCATTCATCTAACAACCTTCAAATTCTAGCACTGGAGACCATTAATGCCTTCAAGTCCAGTGCCATTTTTGCAAATACTGACGGATCTGCATCAATAGATTCTGGAAGAGCAGGCTAGGGAGCCTACATCGAGTTTCTTGGCTCTAACTCAATCAAAATCTTTGGACCATGTGGTAGTGTTGGCAGATTTGATGCGAGGCCATAGAAGTCTGTGAATCCAAAAAAGTTATTGACTTTCAACTCGGCGAGGGACATTTGAGGGCAACACAGATTGTTGTGGTCGCTGACTCAAAACATGTACTACAGGCTTTGCAAAGTCCTGGACCATGCCCCCCCCCCCAATCCAATATTGACACTGTCATAATGGCTCCCCACAACATAAAGCAACGATATGGCACCCCTGTACATGCAGTGGGTACCGAGTCACAGGTGTGACTGGCACACCATTGCAGACTCCTTGGCCCATCATGTGGGCTAACACCCCCCACCGAACAGGCTGTGAGTTTTTCATCATGCTCTGGCTAGAATAAAAACAAAAAAAAAGAATTTTAGTATGTTACATCAAATTGCACGACCCTCCCAAACACATTTTTCTTTGCCAAATATATTCATACAACCTTTTGATAATAGATCTAGCAAATCATTGTCCATATTGCCCTACAGATTAGCAAAGCCTTTCTTTAAATCTATATCATCATCAGACTTGTTACCTTGTTTTCCAATAACTTTTAGTAACTCCTGCAGCTCTCAGTATTGAAGACATTCAAACCTGTAGTTTTGTCATTGTAACTCTTCAATCGGCTGAAAACGATTACTGCTTCCCCATATAAATGCCACCAATGGTGCAATGCCATTTCAAGATATAAAATTATAAATAAAGTGAGAAATCAATAAGGTTACACAAATATTGTGTGTGGAAACACAGACTCAGAATCGATCCACGAAGTGATCCACTGAGGCAGTAAAAAGCAGATTTGAACATTTTAAAGTTCATTGTGTGCTAAACTTATATCATCAGTGCTTCTAAATCGTTGCTATACACATCCCTTAGGACTAACTGAAAATATTCGAATCAATCTTTGATGAATGACAACAATGTATTTAAAAATGTGGGTCTATAAAAAGTGGAGGGTGTTTTGGAAAAGGAAAGAAACAAAATTTACTCAAAAAGTTCAACTTATTAAATAAAACTAGCGAAAAAAAAAGTTACAACAAAATAACAATTACAACCCCCCTCCCCTTTTCAAAGCGGGAAAAACTAGAAATAAAAATTTTCTCTCCAAAAAATTAGTGAACTCAGAATGGAATCAATAAATATCTAGTTTGAGCTTGAAGTGTTGGGTAATTCCAGGTAGGAGTAGCAACATCCTTTATCTCGTACGATTCTACGAAACTTATTGAGTATGATTAAAAAAAGTATGGTGGTACTTCTTGTACAGGATGTTAACTACGTGTAAATTCCAGGAATTGAGTGGACTTGCTCTAAGTTACTCTATCAAAATATGACTTGACGCTCACCCCTCCCCTAAACACCATCTACCATAAATCTATTTTTAAAATATTACTTTAAATAGTGTATTTTAAAAAAATCCTAACGCTTATAAGCATTGATGTATGACAGAGTACATTTGATGTATGACAGAGTACATTTGATGTATGACAGAGTACATTTGATGTATGACAGAGTACATTTGATGTATGACAGAGTACATTTGATGTATGACAGAGTACATTTGATGTATGACAGAGTACATTTGATGTATAATAATGTATTTTCTTTAAATTTGGGATACGTTTGATCTGTGTTTCAAACTCGCTTCACAATGTGGAAAAATATTTTGTTTCTGGAGATGCTTCTCTTTAAGAGGTAGGTACTAAGACAAAGTTAAAGTACATTAAAGTCTCAGATTAACTTAATGACCGGGAGAGAAGATATGAAACATCTTTCCCTAAATCTAAATTCTTTTTTGGCTCAAAAGTAAAATCAAACTATTATTTCGTTTGCATTGTATAAGTAATGCCTGGTCAAGATTTGTAGGAGTTCACTTCGTCACAGGATTGACCATTTTATTTGACCTCTTTTCTATTTTCCTGATGTTTTTCTTGTAGGCCCATTGCTGTTAACGCAAGGAAAAAATTTTTAATAAACCAATATATCAAAATGAAAGGCTATGAATTATTTCATGAACACATTTCCAGAGATAATTAACATTGGGGGGGCTTAAAGAGAGAATCTTCTGTAACAAGTTAAAGGAGGGGCGCGTGTAGTGGGGAGCAATTCTATGAACAATGATAATCAATCAATATGATTATGATACCAGAATGTTACCTTTAATCTAAGTTGAAGAAATTTGGAAGCTGTAAAGTTTTTATTAAAAATATTTTTTTTTTAAAGTTGTTAATCTTTATCTAATGAAGAATTGGGTTCAAGACCAAAGTGAATGGTTCAGTATTTTGCTGAGCTCTGCTGATCCAGCTACTACCTAAATATTTTGTCACATCCCACTTAGACTTAGATCCTCCCGTTCGGAGCATTGGGCTGTCTCCACAAAGATATGTCACTGGCAAAGTCTAAAGCCTTTTCCCACCTGGTGTCCACTGCTCTGAGGTTCTCCATGAAGGTGTGGCGCCAAGTTATACGAGGACGTCCCTGTTTGCACTTTCCTCGTATTGGCTTCCATGTCATCGCAACTCTTGGTATGGGTCTCATGGTATGGGTCTATTGGTATGGGTCTATTGGTATGGGTCTCTTGGTATGGGTCTATTGGTATGGGTCTCATGGTATGGGTCTATTGGTATGGGTCTCATGGTATGGGTCTCATGGTATGGGTCTATTGGTATGGGTCTCATGGTATGGGTCTATTGGTATGGGTCTCATGGTATGGGTCTATTGGTATGGGTCTATTGGTATGGGTCTCATGGTATGGGTCTATTGGTATGGGTCTCATGGTATGGGTCTCTTGGTATGGGTCTATTGGTATGGGTCTATTGGTATGGGTCTCATGGTATGGGTCTCATGGTATGGGTAGTTCATTTTGTCTGAAAACGTGTCCCGCAAAACTCATGCGACGCTCGGTCACAACCTCATTAAATGTTCGACTCCCAGTTCTGCATAGGATTTCCTTGATTTGAGAGCCGATCTCTAGAACTGACTCCTAAAATCCATCTTTGCCATTTTTGTTGAGCCACATTGACAAAACTTTTGTCTGCGGAGGGTCAATTTAAAGTTCCAGTATTGCCTTGACATTATTAAATTGCTTATTCAGAGTCCATCCCAATCGCCTGGTGTTTTGAACATTAAGGAAATATATCATGAACATTAAAATTACAATTGTTAAGTATAGTATTTTTTTTTTATTAAACATAAAGCATAAAATTATTATTTCGCGCTTTTCATAGACCCAAAGAGCGAAACATCATATGCCTTTAGCAGATTCATTTTTTTCCCGTTTTCTGATAAAGAACACTGTAGCCGAGTCAGGGAGTGAAGACAGAACACAAAGAAATAACTATTTTTAAAATAATGTAAGTTTATTTTGTTTAGACTACTTTTAGAACATCATTAATGACATCATTAAGCAGGACCTTAGGTAAATAGCCAAATAATGAAGCTACAAACTGAAGATCTTAATTTAATTCTGCTAAAAATATACACGAATTATAGGCTTTGGGTAAAAAAGCTTATCAACAGTACTCTGACAACAAACAAAGTTAGCTGTTGATAGTTTTTCCAATTTAGATTAAAGTCTCCAATAACAATTTCTTGGAATATATCATCGGGTTGGTAGTACTTGTTAATTAAAAAGACAATTCGATATATTAATTTCATGAATACTTATTTAAGAATGTATTCCTTCTTACGTAATCCTGTCGAATTTAAAAAATCAATCTCAATGCTGTATCACCATGAACACATTTAATTAAAATAATTTTTGTTTCTAAGCAGAAGGTAAAGACTGTAATAGTGTAGTACTACATGATATTATATTTATATAAGAATTATTTACAAGCTCTGTATTATACTTTAATATGATCTAAGATAAAAAAAATTATATACTGTGTTTGATATATTATTGGATTAATATTTCTAATTTTTAGTAGAATTTTTAAAATGTTTTTTTAAAAGTATATTACAATTTAGCAATTAGTCATTGTATAAAAACTACAAACTATACTGAGTAGATTTTGAAAGGATATAAACAAGACATCAAGATAACTAAGTTGTCTATATTGCATCTTTTACAACCATTTTATAATACACATTTTCAATAAAATAATTGACTAAGTATTGATTTGTGTTTCATGTTAATGTCAATTATTGTATACTATAGAGATCTAACACTAAAGTTCAAAGAGACTAGACAATGCACGTTATCTATGTTCATACCGTCATGGTTTAAACAATTAGCTTGCATCATAAGATCACTACATTCTTGGTTCATATCGTCATGGTTTAAACAATTAGCTTGCATCATAAGATCACTACATTCTTGGTTCATATCGTCATGGTTTAAACTATTAGCTTGCATCATAAGATCACTACATTCTTGGTTCATATCGTCATGGTTTAAACAATTAGCTTGCATCATAAGATCACTACATTCTTGGTTCATATCATCATGGTTTAAACAATTAGCTTGCATCATAAGATCACTACATTCTTGGTTCATATCGTCATGGTTTAAACAATTAGCTTGCATCATAAGATCACTACATTCTTGGTTCATATCGGCATGGTTTAAACTATTACCTTGCATCATAGGTTCTTGGTTCATATTCATTGCATCCCGGGTCATTTTATCCCCAAATATTTCATTCCTTAGTCATCGTGTAACTGCGCTGTGAAGGCTTCACTTTAAGCCCTCACTTCATCTCATAAATACATCAGTTTATTGGTGTATGCTTTTTTGATATTTTTGGCATGTCTTTATTGTGTTTATATATTATCTAACATATTATATAGTCATTGTTTTATTTGTACTTGTCTTGTTCAACTTTCAACATGTACTTTTTAAATTCTGAAAGAAGATAGAAACACTAATTAGTGAGTCTCTAGACGTGTTGAAAGTTCTGACGTACTCTTGCTGATCCGAGGTCTTTGTCTCGATGTCATTGGCTTAGTCAATAGATTTACATTGTGTTGGATTAAGCGGTGTTGTTTTTGCTTTAAATATAGATTATTTAATTTTATAGTATACATATGCGTCATACCTAAAAATGTTTTTTTTTAATTTCTTACTATAAAAAGAAAACTATTGTAGAATCTGTTACGTTTAGAGTTCATTAACATCGAAGTTAAATACAAAAGCAAAAAGCAACAACAGAGATCTTAGAGTCAATTTACTCAAATTCGCTCTTTGATGCAATTGTATAGTTTATAATGAAAATAGAACAAAATATAACTTTCAATTCGTGATATGCTTTTTTTCGTGACTTCGGGTTCGCCTCTATCTCTACACTATACACTATACTAAAATTACAAGACATCAACCAGAGTTTAATAATAAAACAAAAGTGATGTTTAATAAACCTTTTTTTTTTCCTTTTCTGTAGGCCCATATTTCTCACACCCAAAAATAAAAACAACAACAAAAGTCTAGATCTATTTTTATAAATTAGGAAACATGTGTCTGAGTTTATTAAGAGATAATAAATGTATAAATGTAAGACTAGAAGGTCTATCAGATACTTCCTTGATGTGTGTCTATAATTATGACTGACATCATTAAATAATATTAGCTGAACATTTTCATCAGAGATTGGAGAAGAGACATCGTCTCAAACTCTCAATGGTGGAACACTATTCTAATGCCTACATTTCCATCATGCTACAGGAATCTGAACATTTTCAGTTCATGGAGGGCTTCCATTTAGAAGTTTAAAGAAAAAAAACATTAAAAAATAATAATCATATCAACAAGCTTTAAAAGTCAATAATAATAATAATAATAATAATAATAATAATAATAATAATAATAATAATAATAATAATAAAAAGAGGACTTTCTTGGCAAATATAGGCAAAGAGTTAATAAAATCCTCAACACCAAACTGTCTGGCAGTAATCTCATCACTGCAATTAACAGCTGGGCCGTCCCTGTGCTCCTTTACACGTTCGGTGTGATCAAATGGACTGACACCGACCTACATGACATTGACAGACTCACTAGAAAATTACTAACCAAGTTTCGATGTCTACACCCCAAGTCCTCCACCATAAGGTTATACCTGCCCAGGAAGGATGGGGGTCGTGGATTGCAGAACATCTTCAAATTGTGTAAGATGCAAGTTTTAAAAATACGATCAAAACTGCTCGCCTCCAGCAATAAATTAGTTTCCTTCCTACGGAAATACGACTCCGATGCAACCCCTCTGAACCTACACAATGCTGATGTCAATATCGGTTTGGACGACGTAGGGCATGAGATTCGCCAATGGGAAGAAAAAACACTCCACGGAAAATTTCCGGCTTCATTACATGGGGACAACATCGACAAGGCTGCTTCCTTAACATGGCTCAAAGCAGGTCATCTCTACCCTGAAACAGAAGGCTTTGTTACAGCAATACAGGACAGAGTAATCAGGACAAAAAATTACGAGAAGCATATCCTGAAACTCAATGTTGTCGACAAATGCCGAAAATGTGGAAATGTGGGCGAGTCGATTGAACACATTATGGCAGGATGTCCAGCCCTATCAGAATCAGCCTACCTAGGTCGCCATAACCAAGTTGCAAAGTTAATACACCAACACCTGGCTTTGACGTACAAATTGATCGGTAAGGACACTCCCCCTTATTATAAATACTCTCCGCAAGAGGTTCTCGAGTCTACTGAACATCTGCTGTACTGGGATAGGCCTATTCTGACCGACAAAACGGTAGATTTCAATCGCCCGGATCTGCTGTTCATCGATAAAAAAGAAAAAACCGCTACCATTATCGATATCGCCGTACCACTGTCTCATAATTTAAGAAAAACTGAGATAGAAAAACAAAGAAAATATGGGAACCTAGGCTTGGAGATTAGGCGTCTATGGAAATTGTCCAAAATAACAATATACCCCATTGTTATATCAACCGAGGGGATAATAACAACTGACCTCACAGACACCTTCAAGGCCCTTAACATTCCTAGGAACATCTTCGTTGCCTGTCAGAAGGCGGTACTGCTGCAGACCTGCCACATCACCAGAAAATTCCTCAGTGGAAACTGCTAAAGGGACTACGATGAATTTTGTTTCTCTTTAGCGAAACTCGACCCTGGCAGCGCCAGAGAATGACTACTCGTTCATTTCTAACATAATAATAATAAAAATAATAATTTTGTTTCCGATAATTTATCGCCCAGATAGTTTACAAAACATTCTGTCAATTAAAGGTAGGCGTGGCTTTTGCCTGTCCGTCTCTCGTTAACCCTGCCTCCTGTGTTAAAGCTTTGAATGAATTTCCAACTGAAATACACACAGGTATAATATATATATATATATATTCTAGAAGTTTAAGGAAAGAAACAAAGGTCAAGGGGGGGTGAGGCGGGAAATTGTAGCAAAGTTTTCAGGTGGACCAGGAATGTAGGCCCCATTTATACTATTCGAGTTCCTCTTCTGCAAAACACCAGAACCATGTCAGAAACTTTGGGTGGGGTCCTCAATGCAGGATTAGCACTTGAACACGGAAGTTACCCACACCTGGTGAGTTGATTCCTAGAAACTCAGGTCAACAAGTCTTTCTCTGAAACCAACTGCTGGGTGTATAAGTCTTGAAGATGGTAGACACGTAGAGCTTGTAGTTGGGTGCTCTGAAAGGTTGGGGGGAGGGTGCAAGGAGACTTATTTTGTCCCCCCAAAAAAACCAAATGCTTAGGGATTATTTTAACAAAATAGAGTATCATGTGATGACATGTCATGACCTGGTTTTAGAAAAAAAAAAACAAGGTTACAAAGACAGTTTGTGTGAAACACAAACTCAAAATCGGCCCCCAAGTGGTCCACCTAGAGTCTTCACCAGGATTCGAACACGGGACTTCCAGTTCAAAGTGCTTTACCCCTCAGCCATAGCATCTCCATATACTCATTTAGCGTACACTTATATTTGTTAAAATAATAATTATTAACCTTATCCATAAAAATTAATAACATGTTACATTGTAATAAAAAAAACTAAAAAGGATTTATTCTTCTTACAAAATTAAATTAGCTACACGAAAAAAAAATTCTTGACCTACTTTAAGCTACAATTGTGTACAAATGACATGACAAGACTTTCCCCTCGCAAATAAAAATTAATATCTCCATTGTCATTTGTCGTACAAACTAGACTAGATCTAGCTAGATCTAGACCTAGTTTTAGATCTAAATCTAGATTCAAGATCTAAGTCTAGGTCTCGAACTAGATCTAAGCCTAGATCTATATAGAATTTTGATATAGAATCTACTATATCTAGACTAGAACTCGTATTTTAATTATGTAGATCTGGGTTGTATTTAGTCTTATTTAGACTGTCACTGTCAAGTGTAAGCCCCTATAATGAGGATATGTCAAAACTGCGCGCTATTAAAGTAGTTTGTTATTTTTGAAACTGAGTTAATAAGTGGGAAATATATTTTATAATTATCCATTGACACTTTTACCATTGTGACCTTAGATGCAATGTTTTTGTACCAAATCGCAAATCTATGAATGAAGCTTAATTTATTAATGAAGTCCATGACCTTTTTAAAAAAAAGTTACCTCCCCTCAAGTTTTTCATTGAAAAGTGGTGTAATTTTTTGAACAATCTGTTTGCATATATAATTGTAAAAATTAGATGGTTCACTTTCGGAAAAGAAAAAAAAGTAGCCGTTGCATTAGAACTTTGAATGTTCTAAAATATCATGATGTCCGATTTTCATTTTCTCTTCTAGTTTCTGAGATCTAAACGGGACTGACCGACAGACAGGCCACACAGAACTAATAGAGTCTTTTCCCCCTTTCGGTGGCCGCTAAAAAGGACTTTTTTTTTGTCAGTTTTGACTGGTGCCTCTACAGATCTCTCTTACTCACACACACACATATACATTAATGCTGGACCTTCAAGTTGTTTTTAAGCTCTGAATTGATCTCTAGAACTAGTACTTTGTACCGAAAGATCCCCACTAGGGTTCAGATTGGTTACTATGACCTCAGTTTCTCCCTCGCTCTCCCTAACCCTTTCTCCCTCTCTCTAAAAACGAAGAGCCTCTCTAGTTTTACAGACAATTATGTTTTTTTTTTAATTTTTCTAAAGTTTATGTTGTTGTTATTTTTTAATCACACGTTGTCTTATTTGTCTTTTCTTGGTGACGTTACGATGTAAGGTAACTATGTAAGGTTACGATGTAAGGTCACGAAGTAAGGTTACGATATAAGGTCACGTTGTTAGGTTATGAATTAAGGTTACAATGTAAGGTCACAATGTAAGGTCACGATGTAAGGTTAGATGCTAGCTCTTATTGTTTAGGAAATTTAGTAAGACAAATTTTAAAACAGCAAGAGTTGTGTATGGGAATAAATGCGATAGTTTTATGGTGGTAAACAATGTTAGATCGAGAGAGAGAGTAAGAGAGAGAGAGAGAGAGAGAGAGAGCGAGAGGGAGAGAGAGAGAGCGAGAGGGAGAGAAAGAGTGAGTGAAAGATAGAGACTTATAGAAAGAGAGATTTGGTGTTACAGACTTGTCAGTTTGTCAAAGTGGTCAACACACATGATTCTTTCTTTGAAGTAGGGACGTCCTGGTTAGTGTGCACGTGTATTGGTCAGCATCTGCTCGGACTCGCTATCGAATAAATTACAACATCCTCCTTTGTAGCTCAATCGTATGCTTATTGGACTCATTCCTCTCTCAATGTCGATAATTACCAAACCTGGCTGCGAAATATTTGTGCGGGAACTAGATCTAGATTTCAAAATGGGCACGACCACGTTTTGGAGAGACGCCCCTGCCACGTCAATATCAGCAACTCGATTCTGACTGCGTACTTTCTGTTCAAGAAATGTGACGTCTGCTGTTGGACTGGACGTTTGAAACGTGCTCCTGTGTTTGAATGTCCCCAATACCTGACAAGTGTGTGTGCCGCGTCTGACACGTCTGCTTGTCTATGTGTATCTTGGGGAACAGGGCTAATGACTTTATAAATATATATGTTGAAAAGTATTATCTGGCCCTATATGCGTTCAAGTGTATGTGAGGGAATGCATGTGTATATGTGTTGCAAGTCTGGATATATATATATATATATTTTCTAGACAGATATTACCCGCTGCCTGCGGGTCTTAACTTGCTTATTGCTGATATTGTCACTGAAACATTTACATTTACATTAGAAACAATTAAAGAAAATAATAATGTTATAAGTAAAGCGAATGCATGAATTCATGAATAAAAAAAATATGAATGGAGCTAAAAATAGCTAATTGACCTGAATTTAATTTTTTATGAAAGCATTGCCGAATGAATGTAGACCTATGTAAAAATGCTTTGGAAAAAAAAATTAGAATGTTAATTTGATTAAAATAACAAATGAATGAAACTATAAGTAATATGTTTATGTGTTTAATTATAAAACTATTTTTGCGAAGAGAAATTCCATCATCTTAGAGTGGAATTAGAGTTTTAAACCTAGGAATAGATGGATGTGTAACATTTCACGTAATGTTTAATGAAACAATGTTCGTCAGGAATTCTAAATTCGCAGATATATGGAACGAATTGATGTAAAAATGCATTTGAAACACACATTTGAAGGTTAATTTGATTAAATAATGAAACCAATAGACTATATGTTGTATGTTCATGTGTCAAAGTAAAAAACCATCATCGCAAAGTGCAGTTCTTAAAACTAGATCTAGATCATGTCGATCTTTTCATGTCAATATGGTAAACATAGCCTAGATCGATGAGGTTATAATGCTTTCATAGAATTGGAAAGCTTTTTTTTTGGAGGGTTTTAAGTTGGTTTTAGGGCTACAGTGCATACTACTACGGTCTAAGTTAGTGCCCAAGGAACATTTCTGCCAAGCTGTATCAAGATTGGTCAAACGGTTTTGGTTTTTATTCGTAACATACATACATACATACATACATACGCCTTACTTTCTACTTTATAGATAGAAACTAGTGCAGGTGTATTTTCATGCTACATACTGAATAGGTTTTGTTATGTGCTTATAAAATATTTATAGAGTTGAGATGTTTAAGTCTCGTGTGTCAAAGCATTCTAGAACTGAAGGAGTTTCTACTTTATAGAGATCCTAGTGACAGCTTGAGAGAGAGACTAAAAAGACAAATCGATGTTAAACTAGCCACATCCATCTTTCATTATTCAGCCCTGCACACCCTCATCTCTCGTTACCCAGACCTTAAAACCTTTATCTCTTGTTTACCAGCCCTGAACACCTTCATCTCTCGTTACCCAGCCCTTAAAACCTTTATCTCTTGTTTACCAGCCCTGAACAGCTTCATCTCTCGTTTACTTGCCCTGCACACCTTCATCTCTTATTTACCAGCCCTGCACACTTTTATCTCTTGTTTACCAGCCCTGCACACCTTCATCTCTTGTTTACCAGCCCTGCACACCTTCATCTCTTGTTTACCAGCCCTGCACACCTTCATCTCTTGTTTACCAGCCATGCACACCTTCATCTCTTTTTTACCAGCCCTGCACACTTTTATCTCTCGTTTACTTGCCCTGTACACCTTCATCTCTTGTTTACCAGCCCTGCACACCTTCATCTCTTGTTTACCAGCCCTGCACACCTTCATCTCTTGTTTACCAGCCCTGCACACCTTCATCTCTTGTTTACCAGCCCTGCACACTTTTATCTCTTGTTTACCAGCCCTGCACACCTTCATCTCTTGTTTACCAGCCCTGCACAATTTATAAGTCTAAACAACGGCACTAACATTTTCATATGGATTCTCCAACCCCCCCTCCCCCTCCATGTGCACTGAAGAGATTGAGCCAAAGCGCATTGAGCATGCTTCAGGCGCGTAAGGTCTACTTTATACACAATCATAAATGATAATAGTAGCATTACCAGAGGTGCAAGGTCACTTACAAGGTCATACGTCACTTGGTTTCTCTACACATGTAGGTCTGTAATAAAAAATAATATAGAAAATACTTTTTAAAAAATCTAAGTTTTTATAAAGTGCAATTGTATCAATTAGTTGGGATCATTCATGTGATTACATTTTGTAACAGATCTAGAGACTAGACTAACAGTAATACATTTTTTAACCAATTGTTTTGGTTTTCATGCTTTTAGATTTTTCAATTCGCTACGATCGTATCCATTGTCAGATCCAGTTTGGAAAAAAAGGGAGGAGGGCAAATACGGGTGTATCTAAGTAAAAGTTCCTCGATCTTTGAAAGCATTAAAAAAGTTGTACTAATTGAATTTAAACTCATGGCTCAAGCCTCCTCAGGGAGACTAATTCAACTTATACCACCTCATCTGTCAAGTACAGTTGATATAAGCTTTGTAATAATTAGATATGATTGTAAAGTAATACTCTTCATGTATTCTTCATACTGACCATTATTATCAACCAGCATTGGGGCATTAGATGATTCCTGCAGTGCACATTTGCTGTTTTCCGTTCCGAAAAAGTACAAAGTCAGAGTGCCGTAGGAGTGTCTGGGGAACTCAACTGAAAGAATATGGGAAAAAAATATAATCATTTTAAATCTCTGCACCAAACAAAACTAAACACTAGGTATACAACCTATTCGCGTCTGTAGCTTAAGTTTATGCTTCAGTTGTCAAAATGATTGTTTAACAGTAATAGACATAAATATAAAACGTCAATAGTTTTTATAATTTTTGTCGTGCAAATAATTTGTCTAATTAGTTCAACCATATAGTTTTATAATTCTGTGCACGCAAATTTAATGGTTCAATTAAGAGGTGACCTTCACCTTCCCCTAGTCTGTTGGACCGTTGGGGGCACCGAAAAATATTTGTCAACCGTCTTTCTCCGTTCCTCTCTGTCTTTTGCCTGGGTAGGACCTCTTTCAATGGCAGGCCCCCCCGTCCATTCTTTTATGTTGTCTTCCCATCACTTTCTAAGTCTGCCTCTTCTTCTATTTTACTGGTACTGTTCGCTGAAGGAAGATCTCTGAGCCTTGAAGACCTTGTAATATGGCCATAGAGTTTTAGCTTGCGTTTTTTTTTCAGTAATTAGCAGTAATTAGCTGGTTATCCTGGGCGCCATTCGCTGTAATAATTATGTCTCTCTAATGTCTTTTGGGAGGCAGTCATGGTTAAGGGCAAGAAAAAGTGATTGGATGGAGGTAACACGATATTTGTAGACATTTTACTTTAAAACAATTACACCTTCATTAGCATCTGGTCCTTGACATCGCTATCTACGTAGATAAAATATAGTAGACAATGGTTCTCAAATACAGCAAATAGGAATTATCAATTTACAATAAGGTGTACGACGCACAATACAGATCTTCAGTTTGTCATTTCTAGATGAATAGGCGTATGAAGTCGACCACTTAGTCAGGTTGTGACAGAGCGTCGCATGAAGTTTGCGGGACATGTTCTTCGACAAAATGAATTACGCATACCAAGAGTTGCGATGACATGGAGGCCAATACGAGGAAAGCGCAAACAGGGACGTCCTCGTATCACTTGGCGCCACACTTTCATGGAGGACGTCAGAACAGTGGACACCAGATTGGAGGAGGCTTCAGACATTGCCAATGACAGAACTTTATGGAGACAGCTTGCCGCCCAATGTGCTGAACGGCGCAGGAGGACCTAAACCTAAGTAAGTAAGGCCTATGAAATATTCAAATGTATGTTAGGAATATAAGCCCATGAGTTTTGGCACTTATAAATTACTTGTATAGAATAACTCAAGTTATTGATTGAGTTAGGACAGGCTTTTTTTAAATACTTTTTATTGGATGCTTGGCCTTTTAGTTCAGTACTAGTCGACCCACGCCGTAGCATACGCCGCTATTTTCCTGGGCCGGCCATAGGCCACCACAACCTATGCGACCGCAGTGGGCCCCGCTAATTCTAGATGTAAATTATTAAATTAAACCATTTTATAACTTATAACAGATTTCCCGCGGCCGCCTGATTTACCAGGAGCTGCTGGAAATCTCCTGAAATTGCAAAATATACGAAAAAGTCCTGGATAGCTTCGGAAATTATTAAAATCTTTTGAGAACTCATACTCCTGAAATATATAGACAAAATTCTCATTTTGGGGTGTCATTCAATATGGAAAATGCTTTAAAAAAACGGCATTATGCACTACTCGTAATTGTGGAATCTAGTGAAACAAGCTTCCCGCCCCTCAAAATAATGTAGAATTACTTGAGGTCAACAATTTTCGTAGATAGATTGAAACATTTGGTAATTCTTGCTATTGAACGTGGTCTACTTAGGAAATAGAACTTTTATGATATACTGTAGGACATCGCTACACGCAAGGCTCGTAAAGTAATTCTGTAATTAGTAAAGAATGAATAAAATGCAAAGACGAATTTATTTTCTAATAAAAACTCTTAATTTTCACTTATTATCCGTATCCCTACCCAAACTTGGCCCCACGAAATCCGTTTCGCACAGGGACCCACAACGGTTGAGTCCGGCCCTGCTATTTAGTGATGGGTGAATACATAGTAGATTACTTGTTCTCTTTCCATGATTTCTTGGTCACAATGGATAAGTCCGGCCCTGCTATTTAGTGACGGGTGAATACAGAGTAGATTACTTGTTCTCTTTCCATGATTTCTTGGTCACAATGGATAAGTCCGGCCCTGCTATTTAGTGATGGGTGAATACAGAGTAGTTTACTTGTTCTCTTTCCATGATTTCTTGGTCACAATGGATAAGTCCGGCCCTGCTATTTAGTGACGGGTGAATACTACTTGTTCTCCCACCTTTTTTTTTTCATGGGGTAACTTTAAGAGTGATCTTTCCTTTACTTCTTTGTGTCCAAACTGTCAAACCATGAAGAGAATTATATACATAGATTCTTGTCTGAGTTGGTCTAGTAAAATATTGGCAGTTTGGTATCAAAGTTAGCCATATTATTTTAATTGATGTTTTTCGCTTCATCAGCAATTAAAACATTAGCAGTTCCACGTTGAAAGGCTAAACAATTTTAGTTCAAGAACTATCTACTGTGCACATTTGTTATGATGTCTTTCAATGCGACCAATCGTTATGCACTGCATTATAAACGAACTCCAGGCCTGCCCGCTGTCATTCCACGACATATTGTAGGCAACAATATAAATTATATTCTTTTCTGAGGCAATGCATGAAACATGCACTTAGAAATGAAAACGTAAAGGAACCCTAGATCACAAGTTATCAGCTATATTAAAGGAACCCTAGATCACAAGTTATCAGCTATATTAAAGGAACCCTAGATCACAGATTATCAGCTATATTAAAGGAACCCTAGATCACAAGTTATCAGCTATATTAAAGGAACCCTAGATCACAAATTATCAGCTATATTAAAGGAACCCTAGATCACAAGTTATTAGCTATATTAAAGGAACCCTAGATCACAAGTTATCAGCTATATTAAAGGAACCCTAGATCACAAATTATCAGCTATATTAAAGGAACCCTAGATCACAAGTTATCAGCTATATTAACCCTAACCCTAACCCTAACCTAACCCTAACCCTAGATCACAATTTATCAGCTATATTAACCCTAACCCTAACCCTAACCCTAGATCACAATTTATCAGCTATATTAAAGGAACCCTAGATCAGAAGTTATCAGCTATATTAAAAGAACGCTATATCCCGTTAAACGTTTAAATAATAACTTTTTTTAAACACAGACTTTAAAAAAGCATAAACAGATGCTTAGCATCACAGACCTGATCCCTACATCATTTTTGTATTTTTAAGCATACAAGCAAAACATTAATAAAAGACAATACCTCTTGCTACAACCTACTGTTTTTCCCTTTAAAATTAATGAATTTAAGATTTAAAAAAAAGACAAAAAAAAAAACGGTCCCCTTCAACACAAGAATCAATAAAAAAAAATTAGTTTATTAACTATTGATAATTCTATAGTATCTCGAACAAGGGAAAGAAGCTTTACAATATATAACAATAGAATCTATTCTAGAGCCTCACTAGCAGAGTTGTTAGCACGTAACGTGAAATTCACCCAGATTTCCCTTTCTTGCCCTCCCCCCCCCCCGATGTTCCCAACTGGTCTAGAGAAGTGATAGGATCACAACGTATCGAGAAAGCTAAAAGCATGAAATCGGGCTAAACAAAAACGATTGGTAAGAATATTATTAATCACACAGATTTATTGTTTTTGGTCTAGATCTATTATAAATTTAATTACATGACTGATCCAAACGATGGAACTATAAAAATTGATACAATTAGGGCCTACACTTCGTATAAGCTTTGTTGTTTTTTTTTTTACAATAAAGTATTTTTTGTTTTTAGGTTTTTCTTGACAAAATCAACTTATGATGAAATCCAATAAATATTTTAGACTTAAATTTTAGCATAAAATGGCATTTAAAACAAAATCTAACTCACTACAATCGCACAACGACAACCTTTCAGTCTCACCTTATGGAGTCGTCTGTGCTCACCAAGCCCGCTAACGACAATGCCACCTCTCCTGCATCATTCACGACCAATCGCTAACATCTTCAAAGTGTCACCATAGAAACACTCCATAACACCGAGGAAGAATCCTGGTTAAGCAATTGTAGTAAACTTTATAATGATCAGCATTTAGATGTAGACTTAGAAGACAACGCGTACAATGTTACTGAACATTAATTTATTAAACTTCAGACAAAAAAGCTTGTCATTACAAAAATGCAATAGACTTTTCGAAACCGATGTTGGATATAAATTTAAATTTATTTCATTTCTTTACTTGAAAAATGATAATGTAAAACGAGAGATTTTACCGTGTGGTCAAAGAGCTAGTAATTTTATTTCTCAATGAAATATATCAAGTGTTAAATTTCTAGAAAAATCGTTAGAGCCGTTTTTGAGATCAGCGTCAAGGTAAAAAAAAAGTCAAATTGTTTTTACAAAGATTATATCAACTCACTCTGTCTGGTAAAAAGTGTGTACATGTTATTTCTACCACACCTATTCTCGGATCAAGCTGAAACTTAGCACAATTATTTATTGACATAGACAAGACTTGTATCAATACAAAAAAGTAACCAATTAGACAATTAATTACTGGTAATTCATTAATTTGTTAAATAGTAACAAGGGAACTAATACGTTAGTATTCACATATATAGCTAAATTTGTTGGGTTTAATCCTCTTAAATAATTGTTAACGCTATTTCTCCCTCACGCATTCTCTGATCAAGTTGGTAATTCAAACAATTATTTATTATACCTAACAAAACATGAACCAATAAACAAAAATACTTAATTAGTCAATTAATTAATGGTAATTAATTATTTTGATATGGAATAAGGAAAATAACCTGTACATTATTGGTAGATTTAGTTTTAAGAACGTAGTTCTTCCCCTTTAGATAAGCTTTTTTATTTTTTAAAAATATTTTGCTTGTTTAATGTAACATTCATTAGTTATTAAGAGAAAAACAATTAAAAACAAACATGGCGTAGTCAGCCGTAGTATACCGTTAACTGTGAGTTGTTTATTAAATTTAAAGTTGCTTAACATTTACTAAAAGATTCTATAAGATTTGCTTTTTTGTTTTAAATCTAATATATATTACATCTATGTTCTAGATTTCGAAGTATATCTAGACTAGATCTAACGACTTCTAACGACTTCTAAATATAGATCAAGTTCTAGTATGTCTATGTTATCCTATTATGCCTTGCCCGCTGGCCTAGTGGGTACCATCGTTCGTACAAAGAGCCAAATTATAAATTCGATACCGGTTTGAGCTAACAATATTTTTTAAGCAATTTATTATTTTATTTTTAGTTGTATAATTGAGGTATTGTCTTTAAAAAGTATTTCTTTGTTTTACAATCAGACGCAAACAAAAGATAGCGATGCTATCAAATCAACGCTCAATAGTATTTTGGACTCCACGTGAATAGCAAGATTACATGGCAGTGGTGTAATAATTTATACAATAAATATTTATTATTTAATGCAACAAAGAACATTCATTTGGGTGTCCCCCTCAAGTGGGGGCTCGGGAGGACTTTCGAATTTGGAAAGAAACACCACTTAATATAATTTAGAAACATTTTTATAACAGAAAACTATATAGATATAGGTATGTACGCCATTTTCTGTACTGAGAATTGTGGTCTTAAAAATGTCTTCCTTTTTAGCCAACACCAAAACACATTCGCATTCAACAAACATAAATACATACACAAATATTTATACCCACACACACACACACATTCACACATGCATAAATAAAATTCCCACGCACTTAGATTCATCTTGTGAAATTGTTTCGCGCCATTTATTCTTAGCTGGAGTTTGGTCTTGAACTTGCCTGAATCTGTCCAGGTTTATGACATCTTTCTGTAGCTACACCCAGTCAGGTCAACCAATACTTCTGTGTCGTTTTGTAGTGTCACAGACCACGTGACTGTTTGACGTTTGCTTCTACGCTTCGGTGTGCACTACCAAAAGTGAAAAAAAGGAGGGAAAATATATGGAAGTTTTAGTTACAATCGACTCTTTAATAAAGCTTATATAGATAAGATAAAGAGTTGAAGCTAGGTGCTGAAACAAATGATACATACATATATTAAACATAAATGAATAACAGCACCAGAGACCAAGGTTTTAAGAGAGAAAGTAAATATCTACTTTGTGTGAATCAACACTACTTTTGATTGTAGCTGAGACGCTGAACCAAGTGATAGGCCCTTGGTGGACGTGTTCTCTAGCTCGAGATTCGATTGTAATAAGTCCTTGTGCTCATTTAATGCATGTGACAGGAGCGTTGGTCAGTTTTGTCTGCAATATAACCAATAAGATGACTTTTTTATAATCGAATTGAAAACGAGAGCAGATGAAGTTCTTCTTAGTCAATTAACACAAGAATCTAGACAGTATAAAAAATCATTGTCAAATAAGCTAGAATCTAGACAGTGGGAAGACGCTAGTCCAATTACCACAATACAAGAATCACTAGAACTTGGGAAGCAGCCAATTAACAAATAAAATAGTCATCAGAGAACGAATTGAACGAGTCATGGCATCTTGGGTATGGACATTTTAAATGTGAGATCCACAAATGAGAATTATCACGTGACGTCACGCCCTTGAGTAATATTTACTTTCCAGTCGTCACTTGTGTAACTTTTTTTTTTGTACGCAGTGATACAGCGAGAAATGGGAGAGTAAGGTTAATTATTTTGTTTTTATTATGAAATAACTTAGAGTGAACACCTGGACTGCAATAAGTATACATGAACGAGTTTCTTTCAGGAAGTCACATTGAGGGCCGGATTTAAGTGTGGGGAGGCCTCAGTGCAGGATTTTTTGAGGAGGCCCCTACAATTTTTTCGAAAGCTTTAATAAATATCCGTTTATGAATTAACATTTAAAAGTATGCAATATTTTAGAAGAAAGGGAGTTCTTTTAAATTTAATCTTACTTTTCTTTCAAAACAAAATATTTAGTATGAATATTTTAATATGAAAAAGTGTATAGTTTTTAGTTTGTGGAGGGTAAGGCACTAGGTAGACGAACTGTCGTAACTCTGAAGCTGTATTGCTTGTTCCGAGCATGCTCAAAGCGTATACTTTTGAAACGTGACTTTGTTTGCCAGACGTTAAATAGAATTGAACAAAATATGCTACGAAGAAAAAAACAACAGTTTAAATTTGGATATATTTTTATCTCTTTGTGGATGCCCTTTTCTTGTGGAGTCTCCTGGGCTGTAGCCCCGCCTGCCACCCCCCCCCTTTTAAATCCACCCTGTGCACACCTGGGAGTCTCAACCTTGGACATTTCCCAAAGATCGAATTATTTCTTTCCTAACCATAAACTGGTGAGTTTCATAAGACGCATTGTTTTATCTTGTAGTGCGTAAGAAAATGAAAGATAAGATCAAGACTATGTTCTATGTATATGCCATTTGTGTTTCTTGGTGTCTCACACTTTTAGACTTTTTGGGAGCCGCTGCTTGAGTGAAACTTGCCACACCCTTAGGCTAACTTCCTGCTGCTAGCAAGAGATCTCAGTCGTGTAACATCGATACCTAAATAAAAATGTCAGTTGATTTGATTCCAGAGCAATTTGTAATAGAATGTACTTAATAGCAACAGCAAAATTTAACAATTTTTTTCTTGTAATAATCATTATGAGAGATACCGCTGCGTCTGTAACTTTCATTCATTCATTAATTGCTAGCAGAGAAGAACAACGGGGTGGGGGGGGGGGAGATGAAAGACGGTGGTCAAAAATTCAAACAAGGGAAAGCTATAATAAATATTAATAAGTTTTTTTTTCTATTTTTTGTTTCTGATCAAACTTTTAACCAGTAAGAAAAAAACCAAGGCAACTAACAATTAATTATAATATGAATCTTGTTTCTCTCAAAGAAGATTTACAGCCAGTCCCACTGTAGTCTCACAGCGTAAGTATAAAATGTCCAAAAGTTGTGATAATAATAATAATAATAAGGTTACAAACACAAACTCAAAATCGGCCCCCGAAGTGGTCCACACCAGCAGGTAAAAAGGCAAACCAATGCACATGTTATTGTAAGATATTGATGGACTAATAAGTGTTAAGTATTTATGACAAATATAGGCCTATATTTTTTTAGCTTACTTAGAGCTGCTTTACAGTGAAATTCCAGATAGTTGTTGGTATAATCTCAACGAAATTACAACCGAGAAGGTGTGCTTTCAGATCGATGCCTATCTAGCTGGATTCTGAGTTGACCTTATTGTGCAGTTACTGGTCAAACACTTCTGGTAATGTAACGGGCTGTCTGTGTAATGGACTGTACTTTTGAATAGCCTGACCAATGAAGAACAAAAAAGGAAAAGACAAAGAGATGGAATGGCGAAAAGGGAAATAACTCATTAAAATCTATAGAATGTATTTTAACCTCATGATAAATCAAAAGTAGATGCAAAGTTTTGCTAACTGTCCACTCAAGGAGCATCGTTTTTTTTCGTTCAGACATTCATTAAGTTAGGTCCGCTAGCATAGCCTCGTGAAATTAATTTAAGAAAACTCTTAAATTAAGCCCATTACAATAATGGCCAGTAAATGTTGCGTCTCCAATTCACAGCAGAACTTCCATTCACAAATATCTGTCTCGTATGTTTTGTGTTAGGAAGTATTTCTTCTCTCTATATTAAAACTTTACCGAGTGAATTAGATTTTCTTGATGAGTTTCTGGAATTCTGTTCCGCCAGTTCAACTCATTTCTATTTTGTTAAAGAGAACAAAACCAAGAGAGAAACTCAAAACCCTCGCACCAGACGAACCAAGATGATATCTGCACTGAGCAGTCGTTACAAAACATTATGAATAACACTTACGGGTAGAGAGCAACAAATCTACACGATGATAGCAAGAATAATTAAAGGGCAGTAATGAGTACATCGATTATTTTTTATTATTAATTAATGTATTCATTCGTTAAGAAACTGTAAATTTAACGACTGGGAATCAAATTATTACAGTTTCACTTTTTAAAAGTATTATTATTAAAAAAAAGAAGCTTTTGATAACATCACATACATTTGTAACGCAATAAAATAGTCTTAGATGTGCTTTAAGTATATAAGATCATCACTAGATCCATATACTAGATTCGTTTACTGTTCGGACTCATTGTAAACAACAAGAGACGTTACAGACAGGAAGAAGCATTGGTGTACTGTTCGTTATTGTTAGATTTGTGATGTTCAGGTATCCAATAACATGTCCACATGAAGGTAAATGTATTTATTTTTTCAAGGGATGTATCTCGTCATGAGAAGTCTCCTCTACCCAACATATTTAAAAACACACAATTTGACCTTTGTAAATTGACACTTTCTCCTTTAATTCACGATGCTATCCTTGATTTGACCCCCATTAAATTTAATTAATTTTTAGTTTTACAAACTTGTATTTTTGTTATATAAAAAGAACATGCAGTCTCCTATAATTCTTCACTAAACGTAACGTTTTCCGATTTCCAATAAAAATGTTATTGAAGTTTAATCGTAACAGGGTAGAATGTACAAATGTGAAAAATGAACAATGCTGTCAGAACGTGGACAAATAATTACGGAGCTATGTTCAATGTGTGGTATAGGTTTCCTTTGAACGTAGCTCAATAGCAGACACATGGCGTCGTAAGTTTTAGGTTTTGTTGTAGTCAGAAGTAGTACATTGATGTCTTTATTCAATTGGGCAATTAAAAAACAATTTATTACAAGATCTAGCTATATGACTATAATTGTTTGACATGATTAAACATGATTTCAAGGTCTTTGTAGTGGTTCTAACAGACACGTTTAACCTCAACGTCAATCAAACTGCTAATATTTGCTCTAGATAAGACCTAGGTCAACATTCAGTTATTTTGACATTAGTAACACATGAACAGTTCTTGGTAAAACGTGTCTAGACACAGGAGTTGTCCGGGGAAATATTGTCTGCATTAACTCGACTATCTGAAGAGTTCCAAAGAAATGATTCAGCTGACCCAGCCTTACACTCATATAGCCCTCAGACATATAGTGCAATTATTGGCGGAGGGCCAAACAATAGGAACTATACATTGCCTCATTGGTAGTCTCTTTGTCTCTTTGTTAATAAAGTGATGAAGCAGCCGAAGAGATAAAAAAAACACAGCAGTGTTATAGATACTAGCTTTGACACGGCCAGGTGATAGTCTTACAGACGTCACGTTTTCTATATTAAATATAAAATAGATAATTTTTATTCTGTTCGCTATTCACTGGAATCAATACACCCGTCACATACAAAACTTGGCCAACGCCTTGTTGTCTAATGTTGAATGTCTCTCACGCTACGTCCAGGGAGGTACATAATGGCCTAGATAGAGGGCGTATTTGGACTTAGAAAATATTTGCATGCAGGGGTTAGGATATAATGCACAAAAGCAATCTCTAATATTGTAATTTTTTTTTACCTTATTCTAAAACCTCATTACAACTTTTCAATTCTTAAAACATAACTAGCTCATCCGAGTCCGACCAGCACCAAACTATATATAGTATACCTTCTTCTATCCGTTCTTCTCTGCATGTTGAAGTTGTCGAGTGTTTCTTCTCACTTTCGGACTTGCATGAAAACCTGTTCATTTAAAACCCAACAGTAAACTTTAGCAATATCTTAATAACAAGAACAATTATAGAAATAATAAAAAATACTATTACTATTAATAATAATAATCAATCACTAAACAAAACAAATAAAGTGACAGAGCATCCACATATTTTTCTTTGCTTACATCCCTAAGGGAATCGAGTGTACATTGGAGTGGAGAGGGAAATCAGTATGGACCTGCAACAGGAGATAACTTATGAGAGCGAAGTTGATACTGCGTCATAGAAAGACTAGTGGCCACCCGTCTCTATAGAAATTGTGTGTTTTAAATATGGTAAAAGCCTGTTTGTTAGTTGTTGTTTTTTAATGATGAGAAAATGCACCTATTGGATTTAAAAAAATGATAACGTTATGTTATAACAAAACACTGAGAGGACTGGCAATGTTTATATTCATATTGTTATCATCAAAGACAGCAATGCAATTGATGTGTATCTAATTGATGTATGCAATTGATGTATTCCATTGATGTATTCAATTGATGTATTCAATTGATGTATTCAATTGTTTTTCAACTTGATTTGAACTAGAAAGTGTAAGTGACACTGATATTCCAATGACTTCATATTGAACATTTACTATACACAATGTCAACAAATAGACTGCCCTAGAGGGAACTAAAAGGGGTGAGTAAAGGGGGAGGGCTATCGTCTTCATTAATCCGTGAAAATTTGAACGGGGAGAAAGGGGTTGCACAGCTTACCAAGAACAGAGGTCGTTATCTAGGTGTCAGAAGTTCCTAGCAGGTTATGACATTGTGCTGCTGTACAGGGCCCAGACGTGGCTTTAAACCAGACCAGGTTCTTACTTCTGTGTGAATCTTGAGTTCCTTGTGATTGCACACTTCATTGGAACTACAAAAATAGCAAACAACCCTTGCTCTTTCGATCGTTAGTAGGAAATAAATACCCCCCCTACATTTGTACCTGGACGTAAGTGATTAGTACGAAATATTCGATGTCTTAATGACAGTTTATTTACGGCAAGTGTCGTCCAAACCCAATACTTACCCAACAGACACACAAGGAAATTGATTTTTTGGTGAGCTCCCTTGTCATCTACAAACAAGAAATATTTCTTTTTGTTACATTCTGGGGAAATGTAATAAAATGTACAATAAACAGTTTTGCGTGGTTTATTTATGAAAGGTTTGTTCAAGTGAGGTTTATTTATGAGAGGTTTGTTCAAGTGAGGTTTGTTTATGAGAGGTTTGTTCAAGTGAGGTTTGTTCAAGTGAGGTTTGTTCATGAGAGGTTTGTTCATGAGAGGTTTGTTCAAGTGAGGTTTGTTCAAGTGAGGTTTGTTCATGAGATGTTTTTTCATGAGAAGTTTGTTTAAGTGAGGTTTGTTCATGAGAAGTTTGTTCAAGTGAGGTTTGTTCATGAGAGGTTTGTTCAAGTGATGTTCATTTATGAGAGGTTTGTTCAAGTGAGGTTTATTTATGAGAGGTTTGTTCAAGTGAGGTTTGTTCATGAGAGGTTTATTCATGAGAGGTATGTTCAAGTGAGGTTTGTTCAAGTGAGGTTTGTTCATGAGAGGTTTGTTCAAGTGAGGTTTGTTCAAGTGAGGTTTGTTCATGAGATGTTTTTTCATGAGAAGTTTGTTTAAGTGAGGTTTGTTCATGAGAGGTTTGTTCAAGTGAGGTTTGTTCATGATAGGTTTGTTCATGAGAAGTTTGTTTATGAGAGGTTTGTTCAAGTGAGGTTTGTTCATGAGAGGTTTATTCATGAGAGGTTAGTTCAAGTGAGGTTTGTTCAAGTGAAGTTTGTTCATGAGAAGTTTGTTCAAGTGAGATTTGTTCATGAGAGGTTTGTTCATGAGAGGTTTGTTCAAGCGAGGTTTGTTTAAGTGAGGTTTGTTCAAGTGAAATTTGTTCAAGTGAGGTTTGTTCAAGTGAGATTTGTTCAAGTGAGGTTTGTTCAAGTGAGGTTTGTTCAAGTGAGGTCTGTTCATGTTTGTGTTGTAAAATGTTTCATCAGAGCTGAAGATAATCAACATCCTAGCCCAAACATCCAGCAGGACAAATTGGCAGTGGCGTAGCTAGGTTAGAAGGAAGGGGGGGGGGGTCGAAATGTGAAATTCACCCCGGCCCCTGTTATTGTGGGAGGGCAAATGAGTGGTCATTTTGGTAGAATATTTAATCAGAAAAGGACTTTTAGTTGCTAAATGGTATTGAGAAGCTAGCGTTAGAGTCCAACTCTTGAAAATACTGCCAAGCTGGCGATTTCCATTATTCAAAGGTGCAAAAATGTTTTTAAAAAATCGAGAAACCACTTCAGCTTTAGGATCCTATGCTGCATAGCATAGGAAAGTTCCATACCTTTAGGTTATTGGAATCCATACTGTTTTAGTCTAGAATGATTTGAGCCAGAAATAGTCAGCCAAGAGTGTTCTGAATTACTTTAGTCTCAGTTAGTCAAAGATTTAGGTTCAATTTAAATTTCACATTGAATCTAATATTAAACGGAAATTTAAAAAAAAAACGATTAAAAATATATAAACACAGAAAAAATTATGTCATTACCAATTTATCTTATAAATTTGAAAAATATTTTTAAAATCTAGTATACTTCTATGCAAAGATTAATCTTTCATAGACGTCGTGGAAGACAGAATGTTTGAAGATTGTCTTCATGGGCTCATGACTTACTTGAATTGATTCTCTGTGTCCCCAGAGATGCACAGTGTCACATTCACACCTATTGAAAAGACTTGTTTGTAAGCAGCTCTATCTAGCATTTCCCGAGACAGCCTGTCTTTCTGTTGATTAATAGATTCTATTCTAATTGGAGAGGTACAAATTTATATTGTTTAAGCAATAAGATCAAGGCTGATTGACCTCATAATTTAGAAATAATAATAAGGCTTGTCTTCAAGACTGATGATTAATGAAAATTGCAATAAATTTTGATTATTGGAAGGTCACAATGCCGTTTTTATTTAATGGCATCCCAAAATGACAATTTAGAATGAGTTTATGAGTTTTTAGGAGATTTTAATAATTTCAGATTTCCATGAAGTCATGGAAAATGAGGATGCCGCTTAACCCCTGTTATTATATATAAGTTGTAATGGTTTTATTTAATAATTTACACTTAGAATTTGCGCGGGCCTATAAAAGTGCGGGGCCCACTGCGACCGCATAGGTTGAGGTAGCCTAAGGCCAGCCCTGATCCATTGTATGTACTGGAACTCCCATCTATCTAACTCATTATCTTGGACAATAATACTCCGTTTATTGACCATGATAAAAAATATAAGTAAATAAATAGATAGATCTTAGATAGGTAGATGTTGATATTAAAAATATAGATAAATAGACACCTGTGTTGACCCTGTTCCGGAAATCTCTATTGACCCCTGTCTATTGACCCCTGTTTTTCTTTATCTAGTTCACAATAAGCAGACACCCAAACACAGAGGTAAATAACTTGTAAAAGTGCATACATGTTTTACTAACATCTATTTCCTACTTTAGCTGAGACCTATACAACGTAAACAGTGGTTCTCATACTGCTGGCTTGAATGTACAAATTAGAATGCTTTCAAAGCAAACTTTCAGTCGGTGAATACATGACTTGTTGCTTGTTTCGTACGTTACTTTAGATTAGAAGATTATTACAACCTAGTCCAAACCTCCCATAGGACGGCGGGAGGATGACAATGGCAAGGTTTGATCCACTGACCATCAAGACATCAGTCTATATTGTATACGTGAAGAAAAGGTATTACTGTATTATTTTCTTACTAATGATACATATGTTTTGATTTTAAGCATGCTAACAACTCAGTCCCGTAGGTTGAATGTATGCTCAAAGTTTCTGGAAGTCTGGTTTCCTTACAGACCCAGATACTGTGATGGGCTATACAGGTACTAGACAGTGTGAAGGTTGGTACTAGACAGTGTGAGGGTTGTTACTAGACAGTGCGGAGCTTGGTGATAGGCAGTGTGGGGGTTGGTTCTATAGTATTTGAATGTAATTCTAGGTATTTGTTTAGCTGCCCTACTGTTTAGAGTTTTTTTTATATATCTTATTTTTGCTTTTCAGACGTTGGCACCTTCAAAGAGATTGTTCAAATCCTTAGATGTGAATATGAAAAACTTCTAGTGCTTTGATATCAGAGAGATAAGTTAGAGTAGGTTACTTTAACGTCAAGTCTTCTGATTAATTTATATTTTGTTGTCGCTACAGATAAAAAATTTGAATGTTGTTAGTAAGGGTTCCTATCAGTGTGAGAAACTTTGCACTGAAGTCCAAATAAACAGCTAAAAGTAGGACAAAAGGCTTTGGCTATTTTTAAATTGTTTTTTTTATTTTTCTAATTCTAATTCAGTGTTTGTTTGTAAGAGGTTATTACCCGTCCCCCTTTCCAACTTTTTAAAATTATTTTTTAGCTTGGGGTTATATTTTGATCCAATATTATCTGGAACCTCTGTAACGAGAGAAACGTTAAGGGTTGATGGACAAATTAAATATAACTTATATAACTTTCACTAAATAGAACAATAGACTATAAAGGTGTTCCCAAATTGTGTTTCGCGGAACCCTAGTGTTCCGCAATGTCTGAATAGGTGTGTCCACGAACTGCTGGAATAATTAACTAGTAGGCCACCACATGAATTAATCTCTCTACAAAATAAGCAAAAGTGTTCTGCTAAATACTCAGAATGTGCGAAGAGCCCCGTTAGTAACATATTTGGGAACCACTGGCCTATAAATAATTATTAAAACTATTTATTAGGCTGGTGATGTTCTATAATTTATTATTCAATAAACTTACAATGAATTTTAGTTTTTGAATGCGAGGCTCATATAACTTTAGTATCAGTTGATATTCTGACCTATTACTCTAAAGTACATACGCAGCAATTATCCCTTCTAATAATTAAAATAATTTAGTTTTAGAAATTCCTACATTTTAAGTTTCTAATTTCTGGACCTTCTTCTCTCTATTCAACTATAGAAGTCGCAACGGGGTAAAACTCCGTAAAAAGGAAACCGTTGCGACTTCTGTTGTAATGGTTACCGATTCTAGATCCTGCCTCCAAGCCATTGCTGGCTTGGGGGGAAAGTCACCTTTTGGTAGAAGAGGCATTAGGGAGCGCAAATAACATCCGCCTATTTATTGGAGCTGTCATCTTTATTCAGTGGGTGCCCTCGCACCCACTGGGGGGTAACGAGGCGGCTGATGTTCTAGCACGACAAGGAGCGCTGGTCGTGCCCACTTTCGTAGCCTCAAGTACGTCTAACCAAGCTACGACTTTAATCCGAGAGTGGGTACATGAAAAGTGGTTGAAATCCTGGGATGGCTCCAACAAAGCCCGTGGAGTCTGGCAGCATTTGCGTCGCCAGGACCGCGACGATCCATGGTGGAGGCTAAAAAGGCCGGAACAATCAATCATTGCGCAATGCAGAACGGGGCACTGCCCTGTTGGTGCTTACTTTGCCCGGTTCCGGCCAAATTTTGATGCCCGTTGCCGACACTGTCGAGAGTCAGTGGAAACAGTGGCGTATCTCTTGCAAGAGTTACCGCAGCTCCGCTTTGGGCGCTAAATATTGTTAAAACCACTTTCTCTATGTTAAAATTGTAAATCACATGTTTAGGGTATCGAGAATTGAATGGTTACTCCATGGAAATAATAAAGGAAAATAATAATGCTGATAATGTTGAATAACGAGTAGTTCCCCTTTCAGACCTTGCAATCTATAGGGCAGGTGATGTAAAGCTCTTCTGTTACTGTGGTCCACAGTTAACGAGGGTGTCATGTGGCCAGTAAAAAGACCAACCGCCTTTTCTTTTAACTTTTCACTAAATACTGTCAGGTAGCCATTAGAGCTGGGTGGACTCAGAGGCGCTCTGAAGATCCTCAAATTAAAATATTTTTTTTCACCAGGATTCGAACTCTGGATCCCCGGTTTGGAAGCCAAGCGCTTTACCGCTCAGCCGCCTATATATTAACTATATAATAACTTACATTTCATGTATGACGTGATGAAATATGTCTCCATATAGTTCGTTAATTTGTTATCTAACGATTTGAACCTACCCTAAATATGTCTCATATTTCAGATGTTCCTACTACTCATTAGTTCATCATCAAGAAAACTGGGAACATGTTGATGGGGAACTTTGATAATAGTTCAACTGGAACTTGTAATGTCGTCACGCGCTGTGTTTCAATACCCGCTGCCCTCTGTTTAGTATTACGATAATCTGCAAAGTAAAACAGTAATACATTCTGATGATCAATGATCATTTTGGTACTTCCACAAAACTTAGTTGTCATTTAAATGAAATAAATAAATTATACATGTTAGCATTTATATAGCGCTACGTTCATGCTTATAGCAATCTCATTTGTGGACCAGTGGGGGAAGAAAGCTTTCCGTGCTGCCATTAAGCGCTCAGTAAGCACAGGTCGGGTGTCGAACCTCGAGCCCCCTTTATAGTTAGCCAAGCCAAGCCAAGTTCAAGCGTACTTAGCCTCTCGACCATAATCCCCACAGCGCTAAAACTGGGAAAGTCTATTTCCATTAAAATAACATTTTTAAGTATAATGTTCGATATAAAAATGTTGTTATATTTTTGTAGTTATATATTTCTAATATTAAAATAAAGCAAAACAACGTGGTCTGATGCAAAAGTTTATAGCCTAAAGTTGTCAATACCTAATATTAATATAATGTATTTAAAAAATAGAAGATAAGATCTCTGGTTTTATTTGATAACTATTAGATCTATATTATTAGTTCTTTTTCAAATACTTCTGAATAAAAAAAATACTCTATTGGAATACGTCAGATGTCACTGACCTATGTATGGTACTTGACCATTAGGGATTTAGAATTGCTTTATGATGATATGGTTAAATTAAAAGTAGGTGAATATTTTTTGTTCTTGTGTTTTCTTTCCCTTTTCAGATTTATCTTCAACTAAATATTTTCTGTCCTTTTTTTTTCCAGTCTCTGCTACAGATTTAGAGTCTCTACTAAAGATAGAACGTCTCTACTACTGATAAAAAGTCTCTACTACAGATAGAAAGTCTCTACTACTGATAACAAGTCTCTACTACAGATAGAAAGTCTCTACTACTGATAGAAAGTCTCTACTACAGATTTAGAGTCTCTACTACGGATTGAAAATCTCTACTACTGATAGAAAGTCTCTACTACTGATAGAAAGAATCTACTACAGATTGAAAATCTCTTCAACAGATTTTTCTGGAGTATCTACATTGAAGGATAGTCACTTATGAAAATTCGTGTTAACTTTATGCCATTATTAAAACGTTTTATTAAAGCAGCGAGAGTCTATTTATAGTGACACTTCTCCAACCTGGATGAACTGGCGAATTCATTGACCTACTTACCTATTTATGCCATAGTGTATTGTGTGTATTTATCCCTAATCATCATATTAAATGCTATATCTAGAAAACAAATTAATCCAAAATGAATTATTTTTCGACATACAATCATTCATCATGATATTAAATATCTCATCAAATACATTCTGAAATGCACTCTATAAAGTCTGTAATTGAAACAAACCAAAAAAAAAATGTAACGATTATTTACTTTTTTTTAATGTATAAAAAAATATACACAATTCCCATGTTTGATATTAATTCAGAAATATAGATTGACAAAATGGTCAAAGATTTAAATTCTTTCCTATTTTATAGCTGATTTGAACCTAACGGTTTTTTGCCAGAAGTATTAATACTTTGGAAAATTCTTGGGATTTTCCGACTTCCTATATTTCCCGAATAATAAAACGAACCACATGGAAGGAAATTAAGTCTTTTCAATTACTATTTTTGTTTGTTTATTAATCTTTGACAAACCTAGTGAAACTATCCATTGATTCCATGACCTTTGAAAAAAATTAGTTTCAAATGTTTGAAACTGGGTTTAACTTCATTTCACAGTTGAACGCATCATTCAGTCGGAAATTAAACAGGTCACTGTGCGTGGGTGGACTAGCTAATAGATAGACTAAGAAAAGTAGATTGACTTTTCAAAGATACTGTTGTTCTAATTTAATGTGCATGAACTTCTATTGAATCTACATTTAGTCTTGAAAATGTTCACCAACTACTAGATATCATATGAATGGGCGAAATGATTTTACTATTAACACTGTAATTTGAAGGTTAAAAAAAATAATTTCTGCGATAGTTTCAACAGTTGTATTCTTGTATAATGTTAAATGCTCCAAATACAAGCTGGTCATACGCTTATACCACAAGTTCACATCACATAAACTTGCATGTACTTACAACACATGCTTTTGATGTACTTGTTACACACAATATTTTTGTAATCAATTCAAGTAAGCAATTCAAAAGCTGTACGTTTAATTATTTCCCATGCTGTTAATGTAATTATTAAACAAGCTGTCCATGTACATGTACTCATTACAAAACTGTTCTTGTAATGACTCATTAAGGGCTGTCCATTACTTGCTCACTACATACGTCTGTTTGACAATACGTTATTAATGTGTACAAATAAAGTTCAATTTGGCAATTCATTTGTATGTTTTTTTTTCGGTGAAGAATTACGTTCAAAACAAACTTGATTCAAATGGCTCACTTCTAATAAGTTGATCCACGACAAGACTTTGAGTATTTTAGAGCATTTCAATATATTTTAGGGGGACACATTGTTTCAACAAGAATTCAGATACGACCTCATTCGACATTTAAAAAAAATTCGGTTAATAGTATAACCGACATTTTCTTAAAGAAAAAAAATCTCTATTATATTTATTTTTATGCAACCCAGAATTCCCCACAAGATCGAAGGTTAAATTTTTTAACCTGGGAAAATACCAAAAGTTGTCATCTGATTGGCTATAAATGGGTCTATTTTTAGATACAAATGAATATTTTTGGTCTTTAGGAGAATCCTAAAGAGTTATCACTAAATAAATTTATACTTTAAAACTAAAGAATCTAGCAGATGTGATATACAACATAGAACGAACATTTGAAGATAAACTGAAATAATATGCTTTCACTTGAATTGAAAACGTTTTATATGAATAGTGCTGCATCAGCATGTTGGAAATGTCATGGAAATCCTGAGAATCGCTGACTGAGTGTGTTCCATGTTTTAATAAAGCCTTTTTTTCTGGAATCTTATATAGAATATTGTATATGCTTATTGAAGCTATTGTATATTCCTTGTAAAATGTACAAATACAGGTGTATATCTTGTTACATAAAAGTTCAAAGCCATAACTTGTGCAACGCACTTATTTCTGGTCAACTGTCTTGCGCTGTAGTAAGTATTTCTTTTCGTTTCATTTTTTTGGTAAATGAAGTAATGAAATAGATTTGAATTAATATTCATTAGTACTAGCTATCTTGCGTTGAGAAACTTTTTTTAAAATTCGTTTTTATTGTTATTAGAGCAGTGGTGTGCTAGACTAAAGTAGTGGTGTGTTTAACTAGAGCAGTGGTGTGTTAGACTAAAGTAGTGGTGTGTTTAACTAGAGCAGTGGTGTGTTAGACTAAAGTAGTGGTGTGTTTAACTAGAGCATCAAAATAAAAGTTGATTCGCACCCCATTCGGGATCAACAAAATTTCCATTGCACATTTCACGGGCGGCATGACTAAAAAAAAAAGTCCAACAAATTGGAGTTTTTGCAGTTGCATTCTGGGCCGGACAGCACTACGTTACGCGCAGAGAATGTCCGCGGATCGTAATTTGGGCAACACTGGACTAAATAATTTTTTTATTGTCTATGCACCTATTTAGTTATACAAATTTCGGACGTTTATGGCCTTGTTTCATGATACATTTACAGGTTTCTTTCGTATGAATATTTTATTAAGTTTGTGTCATGCAGTATACTTGACATTTATTTGTCTAATAAGAATATTTTCTTTTAAATGTTAGGGTTAGGGTTAGGTATACAAGTAAGCCACGTATGCCTTTGAATTTTGTATTGTTTAGAGCAGTGACGCCCATCCTAACTCGACCTGCGGGCCATTTCAATTTCAAACACCCATGTCGTGGGCCACATCAACGAAAAAGATAGGAAAAAAAACAAAACAACAAATGAAATTAACCTGAAACTATTTTTTGAACTAGCTTTTATATATTGGATGAGAAACCCGTGGATCTAGTACCCGTAGCTGAACAATCTTTTATTCGTAAATCAAATCAAGCGTGCCGCCATATTTGTTTCATAGTGCCGTTTATATGTTGCTGTTTTCAAACAGTTACACATTCTTTATCAAAGAAACATGTTGGCTTAGTATCATGAAAAAAGTATTAACAAAAAGTCAAGATCCGTTCAACGTTTCCTGGTAGATGCTTCATTCCCATTTTAGAAACGTTGTACGTTTGTATGTCAAAGGTCATGGTACCAATCCATCAGAGAAATAGTGAGGATCCAAACGTAGGTAGAGACACATTTTTAAACCTCTTTTTTTTTTGTTGAGGCCCGGGGGGGGGAGTTCTCTACACTTTGTGCCGACGTTTTGGCGGGCCGTATGGAACCACTTCACGGGCCGGATGTGGCTTACGGGCCGTATTTTGGGCATCACTGGTTTAGAGAGACAGTTCCGTTACATTCAGCATGATCGAGCGCATGGATTAGAAAACATTTATTTTTTTAATATATTATAGATTTTTTGTACAATAGCTCTATTCAAGTCACTCCTTCGTGGAACCCTGATCTCAAAAACGGCTCAAACGATTATCTTAGAAATTTCACAGTTGAAGTATATCGCTGAGAAAAGAATGACTAGCTCTTTGGCCACACGGGGAAAACTCTAGTTTGACCATTATAATATTTTAAAGTAAAAAATAAATCAATATAAATTTGGCTGCAGATTATACCTAGGTCTAGAGCCAACATAGTTTAGTCAGCACTTCTACAGTAAATGCGATAATTGAGTAAATTTAAAGTTGCTTTAATTTGATTGAAATTTTTAAGCGTTGCTTCTATTTTGTGCGTCAATCTAATACAGATTACATCTTGATTCTAGATCTAGAAGTACATCAAGACTAGATCTTGAGTTCTAAATCAGAACTTTAGGCCAAGTGTTAGATCTAGATGTCTATATAATGAACATACCAATAAATAATTGCACGTTTGTGACTTCCTCGCTCGCCGAATCAGAAAATGCGTACTTTCTAGCAACTGACGGGGTCAAGGGTTCGATACCCGCATAGCCGATTTGAAACAAAAAAATTGTATGACTATCTTTTTTAAAACTCTTTCTCTCCTAATCGACGATACCATCGTTGATTTGACCTCATTAAATTTAATTAATTCTTAATTATATAAACTTGACTTTGTGTTACATAAAAAGAGCATGCATTTCCCTTTATTCCTATACCAAATATAACATTTTCTGTTTACAAAGCTATTGAAGCTTAATCATGACAGGGGAGTGAAATAGTAATGAACGAAATGAAGAATTCCTTTGTAGAGTGGAGAAATAATTAAGGAGAGAAAGAGTTAATTATTTCATTATATTTGAAGTTTAAAAATGGTATTGTCTTTTTAAAAAATAGATTTTAAAAAATTGTTTTTCTTGTTTTTATTCAAGTCATAATTAATATTTCATGTAATTTCTACATTTTCACGGCGTTGGTGATGTTTCTTACGAAGGTTTCTCAACCTGAATAAGACGTACCCCTCAGGGCTCGGGTTGCTCTGCTAATCGTTTACGGTACCTAGAAAATACTTCGGTTATGAAAAGAAAATCTCTTCAGTGGCTAATTCGAAAACAAAGAATATATTTATTTTTAAAAAATTTAGTCGAGGTTATTATTTGCTGCATAAAATAGTTCAATGCATTAATCTACATTAGCTACGTCAATAAACTACTTTGCTTGCAAGAATACAACGTTAAGAGACAAACAAAGAAATGACTGTTTTGTCACTTTCTCTTGATTTGATTACGATTTCTTAAGGAAACATGAATAATCGTAGTCATCGTCTAAAACTTTCCTCTTTTTTGAAATATATTCTTGTGTTGAAAGTGCAGTCTCTTACATGAAGGAAGTCATTCTCAGTAGAGTCTGTGTTGATCCTCAAACCTACATTTTCAATGAATGTCCGACAGATTTTGTCTTAAGTAACTAACCGGTTTGTTAGGTTCAATTTGTGACGAATTGATTGACTCCTAAAGTCTTAAATTCGCAAGGCATCGGGGTTTGTTATCAGAGTATTTCCTACTAAATGCATTGCCTTTCTAAGAAAATGAGTTACATTTGTCAGGCCTTTACCCATATACGTGTCTAAGGAAGATGCTCACCAGTTTAATGTCTAAGTCACACGACCTGGCCAGGTGCTGGACTTATGCAAGCTGTGTTCCACAGAACCCGAGTGTTTCACGAGGCCTGAATATATGTTACACAAATTACTGGAATAATTAACTAGTAGGCCACCACGTGAATTAAGAAAATAGACAAAATGTTCTTCTTATTACTCAGAATGTGGGAAGTGTTCCGTTCAGGAGAAAGTTTGGGAGTATTTTAGAGTCAATCGGAGCTATTGTATCCTCATTGACAGGAGAGGGTAGGAAAGTCTTTGCACTTTTTGATACAATTTATTCAGCTTGGTAGAATAAAACAAAACATTATTGTGACATTAAACGGGATATCAATGACTTGACTTTATTATTATGAAAAAAAAAAGGATTATTAATAACGAAGGGATGTACAGGGGTTAAATCTAAACTCTCCGTAGATCTTGAAAATCTTTGAATCTCGGAAATAGTTTGAGCGTTACAAGATAAATGTAAAACCTTTTCTACCAAACAATGCAAATGTTTTGATTTGGTAGATCTAAGGTCAACCTGGTTTAGGCATGTCAGTAAACTGTGACTACGGTGATTACGCTTCAAATTGCTCAGAACTATTTAACATACTAAGTGTCACATGAAACGCTATCCTGCACGCATGACCAGAGTTATATACTCGTTACATAACTCGTCATAAGAGCTGATACCGAAACTCCATTATCGCCTGGGACTTTGTCTACAATGTCACACATGTGTACCAGCTGTATGCGATGTGCTAGAGTGTGCTAACACAGTGAATATCTGCTAAATATAGGAGCTAATTTTGAAAACGTTTTGGCCACGCCCCGTTCGTGTCACAGTGACGATCTAAATGCATTTTAAGGCCCGCCCAAATTTTTAAAGGTTATAATTTGCAATGTCATTTTGCGTCGGTAACTAGTTTTTTTTTTTTTTTGGCGCGCATCCATGCACACATGAATACACAATGACAGTGATACTCTATCACGTATACATGTCATGTGGAAACACAAACACACATACGTATAGACGCAAACATCTGACATTCACATACACAACACATAGTTCAAACTGACACCATAGAAGCCCCTTCTCTTTCATGATCACAATATTTTTTTTTCTTATTTACGTTTGTGGAGTTAATTACCCCCTCCCCACCACAGCACACACACACACAAAGCCATAAAATAGCTAGAGTCTAGCTTTAAATCTTAATAATAGTTTCTCTTAGTTTTAAATTATGTCATAACTATCCAAGCAGCTTTCAATGTATGGCTAAATAATGTACAGGGATCCTTAAAGAGAACAGCTTAGCCATCCTTAACATGTCGCTCAACTAGCCGTGGATGTTTTAGTCCAAGCAGTGCTAAAAGGAACAAAGACTTAAGAAGTTTGGGGAGAAAGTAATTCGTGACGTGACACGGTGCTATCCGGACACTTGCTACTAGTGCCCACAGAGGGCAACAAATGCTCAGCTCCAGTGGACAACTAATTGCAGGGCTGCGCCAATGACATGATTGTTGAAAGTATGTGTAGATCTAGTTCACAATGTTGGGCTCCAACGTCCAGGGTCATTTCAATTCATTTCATTCGTCAAACGGGAAGCAAGTATGTAGGTTTGGTGTTACTGTTTCTTCTTCTTTGTAATTGTCCTAGGAGATAAGTTGACTGGAAGTCTGGACCCACGGAAGCTCGCCTCCATCAGCCAAAAGAAGAAATGATAAGAAGATTATATTTTTTACGAAACAAAATATTTGCGCGACATAATTCGAGTTTGATTTGATAACATTGTGAACAGTTCAAAAGCACATTTATCTGACGCACTGCGTATTGCGATGTTAAAAATACAATTTTTAACAACATAACTTGATACTCTAGCAGTACTTATGATACCAGGGCGTCGCTAGGTTGGTATCTAAGGTAAACACGAGGTTAATGAACCCGAAAAAAAGAAAGCAGTCGACCTTAACCTCATTCAGGAAACGAACTTTCAGGTTCGGTATAGAAAAATACCCACATGAAATGTACATTCGACGAATCATCATGAAATAGAATATCTGTCCAATGAAATCAAAATATAGAGAGAAGCAGATAGAGAAAGATGGTAAGGAAAGTATTAAAGAAAAAAGAGGAAAAAGCTTCTTTGGAGGAGACGGAAGGAGTGAGAATAGAAGTGATGAGCAGAAGTGAGGTATTGGAAGAGTTTGCAGATATCTGCATACAAGTTTAAAGGCAATCTCAGCTCAATTGCACAAAGAACTGTTTTTAGTATATAAAATACCCCTGTCAAGAAGTTTATGTCACGGCTCAGCGATGTGCATATGTTTGGAATGCAAGATTTTGAATAGATTGAAGCGTTGCATTAAAGGTCTATTCTACACGATCTTTCTATGTATAGAATAAATTTACTGGGTGGCCAGGTGGCGCTTGTTTAGGTCACAACGCGGCTTGAATCGCCACAGGGGCGGCACCAAAATTAAACGACCATTTTTGAGGTTATGACAGAGCGTCGCATGAATTTAAGGGACATGTTCTCCGACAAAACGAATTACGCATACCAAAGAGTTGCGATGACATGAAGGTCAATACGAGGAAAGTGCAAACAGGGACATCCTCGTATAACTTGGCGCTACACTTTTATAGAAGACCTCAGAGCAGTGGACACCAGGTGGGAAGAGGCTTGAGACATTCCAGTGTCATATCTTTGTGGAGACAGCCTGCCGTCCAATGCATGCGCCCAACGGCAAGGAAAGATCTAAGTCTAAATGTAAGAAAGAATTCTGTAAAACCAAAAAGTGATCATGATCATTAAAATAATTTAATGTTCGCAGTTTTGATCAAATATGTCACTTTGAAGAAAATGAATCAATCTTCTATGGTGCTGACCTAATTGCTGTTGTTCGGACTATGTTTAGGACCAACAATCTAATATATAAAACACAATGTAAGGTGTATGTATGTATATATGTAGGCCTATGTATATATGTCCCGCAAAAAAAATCAAAACAGTTTCATCAATCTTGATAAAACTTATCACAAATGTTCTTTGGATACTAACGGTAAACTTAACACATGTAAAGTAGCCATACCACAAGTTGAAGACCCTTAAAAAAGTTTCCCAACTCTATGAACGAAATAAGACTTAATAGGATCCTGGTCGAGTAGCCATGTTGACATGTCTTTCCATTGCAATAACTATTGCTGCATTGTCAGAAACCAACAAATTTTATAATAGAATCGACAATAATATCAATTGTGTAACCATCAATTAATCTAGGTCACTAGCATTAGCTCAATGTTTAACAAATGGACACACCAGCAACATTTTTGTTGTTGCAGATAAGGAAGGGGGGGGGGGTTGACACCATGAGCTGACCGCATCGGGGGACACACACCCTAGTGACGCCACTGGGTGTGAAGCCCAAAGTGCGTGTTCATGTGAGTGAATTAACTGAGAGAGAGAGAGAGGAGAAGGTGGAAGGTTCTGAACTTTGGGCCACATTAGGTCAAGGTTCTTCTTCCAGGGGATTTTGTATTCCAGGAAAAGTTCAGTTCTATTTAACGACATTACGGTTTCAGTCACGGGACAGGTCACCGAAAGCGACTAGGTTCATGTTTACTCTAGCAACCGGATTGGCTTGGGCTTGAACTTTGGGGGGGGGGGGAAGTCAAAGGCTGGGTGTAGGGAAAGGGGACGACATGGAAATTTATTATGGATGCAACGTAGATCTGAATTGTTTGGTAAGAAAAGGAGTTGTGTCTCCCTGCTGGACTTTCTCACACATCAGTTTGTATTGAAGAGCTGGGGCCTAGTAGTCAAAGAGCAGAACACTCGAAGTTCATTTTGTGACAGGTCTAGAGACGGATAAGCTTTGTTTATGTACACTGAGATTGACATCTAGGTCAGAAAAAAATATGGTATACATGGGAATGGTGTCAGAACCACTTTAACACCCGTTCAAAACCTTCACAAATACTCAGTACGTTGGTTGGCAAGCCACTTATCGGTGTTGACGTTGATACGGGTGGCTTTACATTTGACTTTTGATAATAATATTCCACTATTCACTATGTAAGAATACACAGATTGATATTTCTTTTTCTTGTCTACTTTGACTAAGCGTATGGGTCAACACAAATCTGGGAAGGCTTCACAAAGTTTAATATAAATACACAAAATTTGGGGGGATATATGTCACATGACCTGTGAGCTTATACATAGAAAATGGATGTCTAGAAAGTAATTGCCTTTCTCGCTGAATCACGAACTTCATAGCTACAAACGCTAGATAACAACACTAAAACACATACATGGGTTAAAGCATTGACAGCAATGTTTCATATTCGTAATTTAATGCGGCCTCGAATGAAACATTCATCCAGAGTCGACTCTGATTCAAGTTCCCACATATGCTTCTTATTTTACTTCTTTGAATGGTCATGGCGTGATAGTGTTTTGATTTCTTGTCGAGTCAATGGACAACACGTGATAGTGTTATGATTTCTTGTCCAGTCAATGGACAACACGTGATAGTATTATGATTTCTTGTCCAGTCAATGGACAACACGTGATAGTTTTGACATTAACTCCATTTACGCATAGTGTATGCATGTACCATACAAGCAGAAGGATGAGGCTAGCCTCTGCAGTAAGGATGAGGCCAGCCTCTGCAGTAAGGATGAGGCTAGCCTCTGCAGTAAGGATGAGGCCAGCCTCTGCAGTAAGGATGAGGCTAGCCTCTGCAGTAAGGATGAGGCCAGCCTCTGCAGTAAGGATGAGGCCAGCCTCTGCAGTAAGGATGAGGCTAGCCTCTGCAATAAGGATGAGGCCAGCCTCTGCAGTAAGGATGAGGCTAGCCTCTGCAGTAAGGATGAGGCCAGCCTCTGCAGTAAGGATGAGGCCAGCCTCTGCAGTAAGGATGAGGCCAGCCTCTGCAGTAAGGATGAGGCCAGCCCTGCAGTAAGGATGAGGCTAGCCTCTGCAGTAAGGATGAGGCTAGCCTCTGCAGTAAGGATGAGGCTAGCCTCTGCAGTAAGGATGAGGCTAGCCTCTGCAGTAAGGATGAGGCTAGCCTCTGCAGTAAGGATGAGGCCAGCCTCTGCAGTAAGGATGAGGCCAGCCTCTGCAGTAAGGATGAGGCCAGCCTCTGCAGTAAGGATGAGGCCAGCCTCTGCAGTAAGGATGAGGCCAGCCTCTGCAGTAAGGATGAGGCTAGCCTCTGCAGTAAGGATGAGGCTAGCCTCTGCAGTAAGGATGAGGCTAGCCTCTGCAGTAAGGATGAGGCTAGCCTCTGCAGTAAGGATGAGGCTAGCCTCTGCAGTTGTTTTTTTCTGATGAAACTGAAAATTAAAAAAAAACTCAGTCAGTAGTTACAATAAGCATAAATTGTGCATAAATAGTATTGATACAAGCAGAGCTTCACTGTTTGGTTGAATGTATTCATAGTGATGGGACGAGGAATGGGGTCCATATATTCACTACTTAACTTTAAAAAAAAAGTACTTTTTATTAGTAAATATCTCGATATATATATACATATTTCTGTTGAATTCTTGAGATTCCATGGCCAGCAAATCCGTCCTATTATTTTTTTGCAGTGCACCAAGGTCACGCGATTGATGACCAGGTTCAAAGGTTCACGCTACGACATTGTGCATGGAAGTATTTAATGGCCATGGGGCTAGACCGTCTAAAGAATTATTTCTGTCACATAAAAAGAACTTGCTCTCTTATTTATTTGCTTGTCTAAAAAGACTAGACTAAATCCATGGCACGTGAATTAATCAGTCTGTGTCTCTCCCAAATCCCTCGCATTTAAACACCTCACACACAAACCCCTTGGAGTCAGAATGTATAGACTAGACTATCATGGCGGACAGATGGTTCAAATCATTCTAATATGTTGAAAGTGACCTTACAACTGTATGCGTATGTTCAAGACAGTGGTTGACTTGACCCTTAGCCCAATAGATGTCAAGTCACAGTTGAACAGAACAGAACTTATATTTACAAGGACAAATATCCGTTGGGCCGGAACCCTAATGGATCGACATTAGATTTAGAATTGAAGTATGGCCCTTTTAGATTAAAAGATTTTATAGTATTCTCTTCATGGGCGTAGCTAAGGGGGGGGGGTTGGGGTTCAACACCCCTCAGATGTCGGAGATAGGAGTTTAATGACTGATTTTTTGCTTTGATTTTGCTTATTTTAGGTGAGATTTTAATACTAAACCATCACTTTTAACAGCGCAGCCAAGGAGGTTTTGAGTTTAAAACCCCCGGGGTTTTGCAGTTGAATCCCCTCTTCTAAAAAACCAAACCAAAAAAAAAATAATAATAACGCAAACGACAATCCCCAAATTCCAAGAGCATAGCTAAGGAGGATTTTGATTTTAAAACCCCTCCGAAATTAACGATTAAACCCCCTCTTCAATATATGACTTCAATTTTTCAGTCACCAGATTCTTTGAGGGTAGCCAAGAGGGGTTTTCTGTTTTTCAGTGGGTTTGAAGCTAGTAAATACCACTTCAATATAAAAAAAAGAGGGGTTTTCTGTTTTTCAGTGGGTTTGAAGCTAGTAAATACCACTTCAATATAAAAAAAAAGTTAATTACGCACTCAAAATGCTATGAGCGTAGCCAAAGGGATTATGAGTTTAAATCCCACCTCAGCGGGGTTTGAAGAAAAAAAAACCCTGTTCAATAAAAAAAAGCAAATTACACAAAATTCTATGAGCATAGCTAAGAGGGTTTTGAATTAGTTTTAAAAATTCCAGAAATTTTTTTAGTTTTAAACCCCTCAACAGATTTTTACGATAAAACTTCCCTTTTCGATATAAAATCTAAAGCAAACTACAGTCACCTAATTCCAAGAGCGTGGCCAAGAGGTTACACATTTCTACCAGTGGCTGGGCTCCATCAATAAAGTGCAGTGAAAATTGAAAAGACTACATGTGACTCAACAAAGATGGCTAAGACGGATTTTAGGAATCAGTTATAGAGATCGGGTCTCAATCAAGGAAATCCTATGCTGAACTGTGAGTCGACCCCTCAGTAACGTTGTGACAGAGCGTCGCATGATGTTTGATGGACATGTCTCTGACAAAAGGAATTACGCATAATAAGAATTGCGATGACATGGGTTAGGGTTACCTTATCGAGGTAAGAGCAAACAGGGACATCCTAGTACAACTTGGCGCCAATGATTTCATGGCGGTCCTCAAGGCATGTTTCAGACATTGCCAGTGACATATTTTTGTGTAAGCAGCTTGCCTCCCAAGTAGGAATAGCACATTAGGTTTTTGAAATAAAACTTTTTAATAGCAGGTTAATGCACTGTAGATACCTCAGAATAGCTCCACTAACTCCAGCAAGAGCTCCATTCTAGGGTACAATAGACGTCTTCCGAAAGAATGAAGGGTCACATATACATACATATTTGTCGGGGAAGAAATTCTGGCTACGCCCGTGATTCTCTTACAAATGAGAGCACATAAAACATTTATAAATGATCGTTACAGTTTAATACTAGCCTAACACATTTTCCATATAATCTATTATCTTTCATTGGCTTATACCTTGAATCTACTAAGCGATTAACGAACATCATAAGAGCTCAGCGGAATTAACGTTAATGGGAACCAATCAAAATAATTTAGTTGTGTGTATTGAGACTACATAGTCTATTAGAATTTGAGTTTGAAATGCAAACAAAGAGGATCCTGTTACTTAAAAAGTGACTCAGACACACAGAGATAACTATTTTTGTCAAGATACAGCATTCAAAATGTTACATCATGGTCGGCTGTATTACATTTCTCTTATCATATCAGTTATGACAAACTCTCGACTGTGTAAGGGTCTCATCTGACGATGTCTATAAAGTGTCTCCATGAGAGATTTGGATATATTTTTATTCATAAGTTCCCTAACCCACGTTCAAATGCACAATCTATCCTTGGTGTGCAAAATCTGCACTATTATTCCCACATACACTCTATCCTTCAAGTTCATATTCACAATCTAATCTCCCACATTAATAGCCACAATCGAAGTCTCAAATGTGCAAATCCTTGATATAATCCCACCTAGCAGAAACACAATCTATCAAATCGTAATGCACAATCTACCATTAAACTTGATCATTGATCTAGTCCCCATGTGCACATGCACATCATATCATATCCTTGGCACATGCATCAATCTACTATACGTATCTATACTAACTATACATTTAACTACGGATCTAATCCCACAACCTATCCTTTAACCAAGGATCTAATCCCACATGCACAACCTATCCTTTAACTAAGGATCTAATCCCACAACCTATCCTTTAACTAAGGATCTAATCCCACAACCTATCCTTTAACCAAGGATCTAATCCCACAACCTATCCTTTAACCAAGGATCTAATCCCACAACCTATCCTTTAACCAAGGATCTAATCCCGAAACCTATCCTTTAACCAAGGATCTAATCCCACAACCTATCCTTTAACCAAGGATCTAATCCCACAACCTATCCTTTAACCAATAATCCCACATGCATAACCTATTCTTTAACTAAGGATCTAATCACACATGCATAACCTATTCTTTAGCTAAGGATCTAATCCCACAACCTATTCTTTAACCAAGGATCTAATCCCACAACCTATTCTTTAACCAAGGATCTAATCCCACAACCTATCCTTTAACCAAGGATCTAATCCCACAATCTATCCTTTAACCAAGGATCTAAACCCACAACCTATCCTTTAACTAAGGATCTAATCACACAACCTATCCTTTAACCAAGGATCTAATCCCACAACTTATACTTTATACCTTAGCTATGCACTCTATCCTATAATCTGATATCCACAATCCTTCTAAACTCCCTTGATCTAATATTTGATCTAATGTTTGATCTAATTCCCATATGCACATACACACTCTATCTATGTGTATATGTGTATATGTATAATTTATCCTTCATCTAATCCCCCATGTGCATAGGCACAAACTATCCTAATCTAATGTACAAGTAATCATTAATGTAAGCCTACATGATCAGGTGCACAATTTTTAACTTTATCTTTATTCAAATCCTATATTAAATCATTTAAATGCAATATTTTTAAATTTAAATTTTACTTTTAATATATAATTATTTTATAGTACGGGAATAATATGAAATATAACACTGCCCAGGTCGAGATTCGTACTCGTGACCCCTAGATTGAGACCAGATTGAGAGACAAACGCTGTAACCACTAAGCCACACATCTATGAAAGAATTGTCAAAACAACAACTTAAGAAGAGAAGGACTTGAAACCAACTTGATAATGAACTGGTAACTGATTTTGACTAGAAACGTTTGGGCTAAAAGCTTTCCCATTTATTGAAATAAATATAATATTTATTGAATATAAACCAAGATATTCATGTTTTACATTTTTATTAAAATTGAAAAATTGAATTAAATCTCGTAAGTAAATTTGAAAACAAAGAAACGGGATTCTTCGAGATGGTCAAATAATGGGCAGAAAATGTCAAGATGGCGTCTGAAATTATAGGCTCAGATGTAATATAGGCCAACATTTGCCTACAGCTCGCGCTACTTGTTAAACTATTAGCTTGAAAAAGTAATAACAACAAAGTAATGATACATTTAAAATCAATCTACACATAATATGACTTTTTTTTATTGGCCTATGTGATGGTGACCTTAATTGAATTTGTACTGAATGGTAAGTAAGGCAATAAAATTACAGTTGGCCCTTAGTAGGCTACATTACGAGTATCAAAGACTATTCGTTTGGTTGTCCACCTGGTTGAATCCTGAAAATATAACGCTAGTCAGTTTGTTTTATGTTACCTATAGATGTAGTAGACCTGTAAACAGATAATTATATGAAAAGTTAGTCAGGCAAACATAGTCAGACAAATAGAATGATAGAACAGACAGATTAATAGAAAGAAATATTTTATTTTCATTCTAACAATTTGAAGGTCCTGTAATATTTCATTTGATTTAAACATTAAATTTGACGTCACACAGTTTGAGCAACTGATCATATTTTCAAGGTTAATTCCCTTGCTTTAGAAACAAAATATATTTTTAGTCTACGACTGAAGTTTATTTATACATTTCTCCATGATGTCTTCACTTGTTTCAATAACTTTAATTTTATTGTGTAATATTTGTATTTCCCATAGATTAATGTGTTCAGCGTTGTTGGTCATGTCCCAGATAAATACTAGGCAATACTGTGCAGTTTGCATTCAATGGACTCAGACTGTAGGTGTCAGTACTCAAGTTGGCTTAAAACAGGTACGTATAGAGATGATTATCCGTTGATCACATTAGGGTATAGATGCCAAATGAAGTCAAATGACTTTTGTTTTCCATTAAGGAATAAATACAATGTAATAATTAGGTCTGGGAAATATTGAGGACTCCTGAACTGGAGTAAAGAAAATCAAATGGAAGGCATTACTAGAGTTCTTGCATATTGTCTTGTTTCAGCTTCTAAGCAACCACGTGAACAGTCCAACTTTGAGGAATCTACAGTCCTACATCTGTTGAAATGGTACTAACTGTGTGAAGAAGGTCGTTCAGAGGACAAGAGACATTTCTCTACAAAGATATTGATTTGGCCTTGAAAGCTGAACTACAATATCGAACTACGTACGTATCAGAGCAAAGCGACCTTCAACCATAAAACTTAGCAAACATTCGAATGTTTTGACGCACAGGAGCGACCTCCATCGCCCCGCCACCCACACCCAATATTGTAAAAAAAAAAAAAGACCCCTAGCCATCTGATAATACATTTAAAATAATATGCTTCTTATACTCGTGCTACGTCAGTATCCTCGACCTAAGGTATTGTCTGGTTCTAACTAATATAGCTTCCGTCCCCCTTTATTGAAATGATGTTCCGTCAATCAATTCTTTTATTTCTTAGAATGTGTGCGTCATAGCATTTAATCCCTGCTTGGTTTCTTATGTAGGGTAAATAGTTAGTGAGTGATAGTACGGAATAAAGTAAGTCTGTTATCTGTACAGATGAAAACAACAACAAAACAAAGATTAGCAGCCGAAAAAATATCCTCTGGGGCATGGGTCTTATTAATTACATTTATTTGTACATTATCTTCACTCTTACTGTCTGGTCAAAAGTTTGTACACGTATTTTTCTCAAACACCCAATCTCGGAGCAAGCTAAAATTTTGTTACAATTATTTCTTTTACTTAGCATAACCAGAATCAACTAAAAAACAGTTAGCTAATTAACTATTGGTAATTAATTATTTGATTGGTAAAGAACAAAGTAAAAGAATTGTACTTGACAGATGTGGTAGTAAATATTGAATTAGTCCCTTTGAGGAGGCTTGAGTCCTGAGAGAGCCATTTTTTTTATGCATTCCCCACTTTCCCAACTGGTCCAAACAAGTGCTAGATCATAGCGCAATGAGACAGATTAAAGCATGAAATTGGAATAAACTAAAACAATTGGTAAAAATATTTATAATCGCAGAGATTTATTATTATTTGTCTAGAATTGATACAGTTACATTTAATATAAGCTTTTTTTTAAAATATATTTTTATTTTCTTGATTTCAGATTTACCTTTCTGAAAGAAAGATGTTTATGTCACAGACCAAAGCTATGGGAGAGTAGTAATTGGTCTCCTCGTAATCAGTAAATTATCAAATTATCAAAAATATTTTAATGCATTTTATATTATGATATAATTCGTATAAAATACGATATATAGTGCAATAATAATAACAATAATCTTTTATTATCTTTCTATTCAGCATTTTACAATTTACAATTCCTATAAAATATTTGCACTTGATTTCTTTTATAAATAATAAAACATTTTTTCCAGCTCTGACTTTGTCTTCTTGGTTTTTCTTTGTGCTTGCTTATTATTGTCTTTACAATTGATCCTCAAATGTCGTTAGTTGAAAGTTGAAACTTAACTTTTAATTCATATTGACTAGACCACAAAACAAAAACAACAAAAATAAAATATACTAAACTTTCAAATGCTACAGGATTAGTATTACATATCTTTATTTGATGTAGACTAAAATCATTGCGTTGTCGATTATGGTCAAAGCTTCATAATTAATTCTCGTTACTATTTAAGTTTGAAGTATACAAATTAACCAATGGTGTTGCCTACAACAGAGATACGGTGTGGCTGCGTCACAAAAAGAGTGAACACAAATCTACAAGTGTCGGACTGCACAGAATGACACGTGGCAGGGTTTGAACACGGGACCACTGTGTGGACAATTTGAAGTGTACAGCGCAAGACCAGGCAGTCAAATGAACGTAATACTAGCTCTTGTAAGGTGACAGCAAGCAAGAAAAATGTATATACTTTAAAAATAACTTATCTATGGGAAGAACATCACACTTACAACTATAACTTTCAATTACGTATAAATTATTTTCCTTTTCAAACAAATTAATTAGTTATCAAAAAAAAATGAGTAGTTTAAAAATTCATTTAAGTTTTTGTTACTTTTAATTTGTACAATTTCAATTTGGTACATGTATGCGAGAAATAACTTGTACACTTATCTAAGGGGACATAACCCAACATATTTAAACATAGGTATGAATACTAAAGGATTAATTGAGTAATTAATTGACATTTTTTTTAAATATTTTTTTTTATTGATTCAAGTTTAGTCATGGCCAATGAATAACTGATCCAACTTGATCCGAGAATGGTTGTGGGAAGTAAGTGTTAAAAAAAAAAACTAGGTGAAGGTGCAGAAATATGGTGAGGCCTGGTATTCAAGGGATGTTCTACATATGCATACACTATTCTAGATAATCCCTTGGAGTATTATTAACAGTTCCTGGAAACTACCTAATGGCAAGCTGACACTGTGTGTCAGTGTCACATCCTGCTTGCTAACTTGTACCAGAAAAAAGGGGGTGGAGAGGTTGTACACGTGTGTCAGCGATATCATCAACGTGACAGTGTGATATAAATAGACTGTCAACTGAGCTTTACACATATCACTTGGCGGCGGTGGCGTCCTTAAACGCCATGTGAACTTTAACCTTTCCTCTACTTTACCGGCAACCAAATCATAACACGATTAGCTAAGAATCAATAATCAACTACGTTAGTAGAACAAAGGTGGCCTACTAGAGCAAAGGAATGGAGGGGTGGTGGTGACATTTCTTTGAATGTCGAATTGTGTGAATTCAAAGTGATCTGATTAAACCAAATGAGTTTGTTTCAAAGAACTCATTATTGTTCTAGAACTATTTTATACTGTATAAACTAAAGTCCAGAGTGAAATGCTTTTAAACTGTAAACGACAAGCATTTTAATTTATTCTATAACAAAACTTAAGGCTCACCAAGAGTGTTTTAGGTTATTTTTAACGTGATTGGCCTCGCCTTGCCTTGTATAAAATATCTTTACATACTTAGTTGAGTCATACTTTGGTCGTATCGTCGCAAGATCCCAAGATTTCTCAGCCACGAAATCATTGACAAATGAAAATTATTATTGAAACAGTTCAGGAAAGTTGTTGAATCTGACGTACACCAGGAGAGAATGCCCGACCGTGTAGAAACACTTAACTCATATCCACACAGACCATGTAGAAACACTTAACTCATATCCACACAGACCACGTAGAAACACTTAACTCATATCCAAACAGACCATGTAGAAACACTTAACTCATATCCACACAGACCATGTAGAAACACTTAACTCATATCCACACAGACCATGTAGAAACACTTAACTCATATCCACACAGACCATGTAGAAACACTTAACTCATATCCAAACAGACCATCAAGTGTTATGCTTTTCTTATAATTATATCAAATAATGTAATAGTCTAATTAAGATTGTACTGTAGATTTCTTTTTACAAATCGAGATTTCCTATAGTCTCTAAGTCTATTTACATGCAGAATGTCAATACGCCACATAGCGTTTTCGTACATGCGTTCAGTTTTATTATCAAGTTATGGGTCGAATCGTATGGTAATGCCCGGGATGATTTTGACACCCAGTCCACCCCTACCTAATGGTCAGTTGTACTCATAGTTAATGACAAATGAGAAACACATTGTGTGATTTCCGATACTTACAGCGGGTACTTCTAGACATCTTGTGACAGAATTGAAGTCTTATTGTAACATTGAGCTCTTGATATCAAGCTGCCAAAGCATTAACCTTCCTTTGTAATCTTTCGAATGGGAGGGGACTGCCGCATCTTCAGTGAGCAACAGTTTTCGTAATGGCTTTCAGTCGTGCCAGGTTAAAAAGGCTTCCATTGAAGCTACAACGCCCGTATAGTAAACACATTTCTTTACGATAGCGAGAGCTAGTCAACGTAATCCACAAAGAGCATTAATTAAACGTTTGCTTGCATTGTCTGTGGCTCATAATGTGTCTCTCCTGGAGGGATCTTGTTTAATAAAGAACAAGTTTTGAAACTGGCCATACACACAGCATCTATGATCTTTTGCCATGCAAAATATATATTTTTTTAACTAAAACTGCATGTGAAAGTAATTGTAACTTAATTCTTTTACCTGTCAACACAAGAATCAATAAAACAAAATTAACCAATTTGTTATTGGTAATTCATTATTTTGTTTGGGATATCGAACAAGGGAAAGAAATTTTACGTAACTGAAGTGGTAGTATAAGCAGAGTTTGTCCCCTTTAGAGGTCGCCACTCTAAATTGAAATAAACAAAATATAACTACAATTTTCTCAAGTTGAAAGTACCTCATTAGCAGAGTGGTTAGCACGTCTGCCCGAGCAGGGTTGTGTCATGAGTTTGAATTCAAGTGATTCTACTTTTTTTCTTTTTGTAAAGGCTTTTAAAAACCGATTACGGTAAAACTCACCCAGATATCCCTTTCTTTCTTCTTCTCCCCCCCCCCACCCAATTTTTTCAACGGGTCCAAATAAGTGGTAGGATTATCATAGGATCATATTGTATTGAGAAAGCTAAAAGCATGAAATAGGGCTAAACAAAAACAATTAGTAAAAATATTATTAATCGCTCAGATTTATTGTTGTTGGTCTAGATCAGTGATGCTTAAAATACGGCACGCGGGCCAGATCCGCCCCGCGACGTGGTTCCAACCGGCCCACCGAAACGTCGGCACAAAATGACAAAAATCTTTACTTTTTGTGGAACATGATAATAAGCCAAGTATTAGATTTGTAAAGAAAGTGTTGCTGTTTAAAAAGGAAACCATGTCCTTAGAAAATAAATATGTGCGACATTCTTGGTTTGAGCCTAGAGATTGGAGGATCGATGGGAATATTTATCAAAAAGAGACATGAAGATCAGTCGATGGTTAAGCTAGATACAATGTGCTAGATACTCACATTTTAGGTAGAGAAATGAAGCCATGTTCCGAATGAAAAAAAAAAAAAAAAAAGAAATAATATGCCAAGAGACAAGAAGAAACACAATTGAAACACAAACTCAAAATCGGTCCCCGATGTGGTCCATTCAGACAGGTAAAAAGGCAGATTTCAATATTTTCAGAAAGAATATCAGAATAAAATTATATCAAAGTGAAATGACAGAGAAGAATGGAGAAAGAAGGTTGAGAAATCTTGTGTGGTGCCCCAACGGTCCAGCAGACCAAGGGATAGGTGAAAGTGAAGGTGAAGTTCAATGTGAATCTGGCCTGACTAATGTCATATAATAAGTATCTATTTGATCCTATTGGTCAGTAAAGGGTCAATCTCTTATTCAAAGCCTCAAAAAAAAATATTTAAAAAAAAATTCTCTCCTCCTTTAGTTTTGTGTTCCATGAGTGTAGTAACACCATGCAGTTCACACGATAATATGAAAAACTATTCATTAATTGTTGTTTTAAATTATGTTCCTTTTATATTTATACCAAATAGATTTTTTCTCTTCGAGATCTAAACGGGACGGACAGACGAACAAAACTAACTGCATCTTTTCCCATTTCGGTGACCGCTAAAAAAAACGTATTACTTCGTACGTTAAAAATTATTGCACAGTTACCTTAAATCATTGGATCTTTGATATACAACAGTGGCGTCACTAGGGTTGGTTTCACATGGTGCGGTTAGTTTGAGTGTCACCCCCCCCCTCCCTCCTTAAAAAAAATAAACATATCTTGTTTAGAGATTATTTAAGAGCTCCTTACGGAAAAGGTTTTAAATTATACTATTCTGGAAGAAAAGCGTGCCATACGAAAAATGGCTGGCTCCTCTACCACCATTAACCTGTGATATATGTGGACTCCACAGTTACTTGAAAAAGTATTTGAGATGAACCATTGTCGCTCAACGACTGAAGGAGGCCAACAATAACATTAAATCAATACATAACAAGCCAAGAGACAAGAAAAAAAACACCTCTAAACTTTATTTATTAAAAATTATTGTGTTGTTCCATTAAACCAATCATAAGTCTCAACGACACAATGTCTTTGGGATTTACACATAGCTAGAATGAGGACAGCCACCTGAAATATCTATGAACAGAGTAAGAGGGTCTTTGCGAGCCTTGAGGATCTTGTGACATGGCCATAAAGTTTTATTTAGCATTTTTTTACATTGGTCAATATAACTTCCTAATCTCCTAATTTCTTCTGCCTGTTGTTTTGTTATTATTATATTATTATTTTTTCAAGGCAAATAAAACAGAGAAATGGAAAAAGGCGGTCAACAGATCATGTGTGGCGCCCCAAAATTTCAATAGACTAACGGATATGTGAAGCTGAACAGGAGGAATGTTCTACACTTCTGTTTTGTGCATTGTCAATGTTGATATTTCATCTGGAGGTGGAAGGAAAGTTTACATAGCCTGAAACTGTCACCTGTTCTAACGTTATAAACCCATAAAGGGTAGAAATGCTTCCTGTTGCTCTGAGCAAACATTACACGGTAATATTTCCTCCCTTACACTAACCCATTGGCTTGGCGTGTATATATTTAACATGGGCTTGTGTAAAAAGATTGTGCAACCAACTCCATCAACAAGAACACGTGATCCTGTAACAAACAAGTTTATAAAATACATTGTACTATTTTATTGTGCATAGTTTATTTGTTTAAAGAAAAAATGTATATATAGTAAGAGAAGATAGATTATTAATAAAAGTTGTCAGCAAGGAAATCTTTAAAAAAAAATAATAATACAGAGGCGGCCCCGTCGGAGTCGGATCCCTGTGGGATGCTCCTATTTGCAAGACGTGATTTTATTTTGCTTGTCAAAAGTAATAATGTTTTAACGATTCATTTGGCGTTTTAAAAAAATATTTTTTTCTGTAAAATGTTTTACATGTTTCGGATGTTCCTTCAAAATTAAAGATAATTTACATCCTTGTCTAAACCTCCTGCGGATAGATAGATATAGATAGTATAGTATATAAAAAAATGTCTATCTTCCACATAATTCATAAATGAAATTTCACAAGTACATATCTAGTAAATACTTTCAACTTTAATACGAGACACGTCTGTCTTCTTCAAGATGTCTGGGGCCTACTTTTCTTGCCCATGTGGTCAGATCTCGAGATTTTATTCTCATGATACCCCTATTCCACGTGAAACATCTTATTCTCCATAAATTCACATATCTCGTGGTCCTCCACCAAACAATGTCACCAACTACCAAATAATAGTGTGACAAAGCTGTGATTTCTACAAATAAATTGGACCGCCCTTCCACTCGAAAGTTTAGGGGGGAGGGAATTGATGGCATCGCCCCCCTCCCCACCCCACCTAATCGGCCAACATACTAGAGGGTGCGGACGAAATAATCTAAAAATAGGTTGAAATATAAATAATTATTAAGGCTATATATTATTAACATAAGTAACACATTCCTTCCAGGTTGGTTGGCCGAGTGGTGTGGCGATCGCACCCATAGGCTAATCATATAAAGGTGTATTGAGTGTGCTGGTTGATATTAACCATCTTGTAGTTTTGTTGATTTCAAACTATTCATTAATTGTATACCTAATGTATAGTAGAGTCTGGGCCTAGACGTTTTGGACGCCATCTTGACATTCTTTACCCATTATCAGACCATCTCGTAGAATCCCATTTTTGTCTTTTTTTCAAATTTATTAATTAAATTTGATTCAACTTCTCAAAATCGAAGAAGTGTAAACTATGAGAATGATAAAATAAACATTAGTTTGCCTCAAATAAATGTGAAAACTACAAACCTAGACATTCAAAGTGTAACTTCTTAAGTTGTTATTCTGTCACTTCTTACATGAATGTGTGGCTTAGTGGATACAGCGTTTGTCTCTTAATCAAGTATCAATCTGGGGGACACGAGTTCGAATCCCAACTAGGTCAGAGTTATGTTTAATGGTTATCATAATATAAAAATAGATATTAAAAAAAGTGTTATTTAGTTTAATATACTAAATATTAGTGAAAGATTTGAGGCTAGAAAGGCACATGGAAGTGCAGGGAGATGTTTAGGGGCACATGTGCACATGGAAGAGTAGAGAGATGGTAAAGGGGGGCACATGTGCACAGTAGAGGGAAGAGAATATGTAAAGGGGGCACATGTGCACAGTAGATTGGAGAGAGCATGTAAAGGGGGCACATGTGCACAAGGAAGAGTAGAGAGATGGTAAAGGAGGCACATGTGCACATTAGAGTGGAGAGAGCATGTAAAAGGGGCACATGTGCACATGGAAGAGCAGAGAGATGGTAAAGTGGGCACATGTGCACAGTAGAGTGGAGAGAGATGGTAAAGGAGGCACATGTGCACATTAGAGTGGAGAGAGCATGTAAAAGGGGCACATGTGCACATGGAAGAGCAGAGAGATGGTAAAGTGGGCACATGTGCACAGTAGAGTGGAGAGAGATGGTAAAGGGGGCACATGTGCACAGTAGAGTGGAGAGAGATGGTAAAGGGGGCACATGTGCACAGTAGAGTGAAGAGAGCATGTAAAGTGGGCACATGTGCACATGGAAGAGCAGAGAGATGTAAAGGGGGCACATGTGCACATGGAAAAGCAGAGAGATTGTAAAGGGGGCACATGTGCACAGTAGAGTAGAGAGAGATGGTAAAGGGGGCACATGTGCACATGGAAGAGCAGAGAGATGGTAAAGGGGGCACATGTGCACATCTGCAGAGCAAAGAGAGTGTGTAAAGGGGGCACATATGCACATGGAAGAGCATAGAGATGGTAAAGGCAGCACATTTGCACATGGAAGTGCGAGAGATGGTTAAAGGGCAGAGTTCAGATTCACCATACTAATTCATATTTTAACTATATTTTATTTTATTCCAAAGCACATAAATAAGCTTTGAACTTTTTACTTTACCGAAAGAGATGTGTGGCAGTTGTATAAAACATTGGCAAAAAAAACAAACCCCATTTGGGCAGTTGTTTGAGACAAACATCTTTTAAAAAAAAGCTAACAAGATCCTCGAAATAAAGAATGACCATGTGTGTCAGGATTTTGTGATTTTACCATCCCCTGGTAATCAAATCGTTAAATAAGAACAATCTGATTTAAACTTTGTCACATGTAAATTATAAGTGAGTCTGGTGTGAATGTACACTTTGGTTTCTTATAGTTATAATGTTTTTTGTTTGGTGTAATGCACAAATTGTAAAACAAATTTCCATACGGACAATAAAGATTATTATTATTATTATTATAACAAACTTGTTTGTGGAATATTAATTAAAGTTGTCTTTCATTTAGGCGAGTGTACAAATGAACCACTTCGATGTTGACATGTTAAACGAAGTAAATTACCTCTTAAAACTAACTTCAATATTCTGAAACAAACAAAGAAAATACTTCATTCCCCATTCTAACATTATGGGATAGATTTCTTTCCTCCCTTGTTCTATACTGGATGAATTAAGTTTGAAGTACACAAGGATTTTTAGCAAAGGGGGAGGGGTGCAAGCTGCCACCTATGGCTCAAAATCACAGCCTCAACTTTCTTGTTATAATATTATTTATTATTATTATTATAATATTAGAGAAAATAACTGCCCCCCCACACACTATTCGGGACCCAATACCTAATCAATATTAAGTGCACAATAATTTTTTTTTTTTTTCTTTCATGCAATAAAATGTAGCTCAAAAGGATTCGTATCTGAACCCCAGGAACTAAACCAATGAAGTCGAATACAATCATCGTAATCATCGAACGCTCAAAAACATCTGCTCAGTGCCTCAGTTTCATCACTAAACTACCCAGCAAATGCAGTTAATACATGATGCTGCTGCTCGTAAATATTTGGTTTCTTACTGCTGCCAGTGTTCCGTTTATCCAAATCACAGTTTTGAATTGGACGTTGGCATGTGAAGAACTTTCTTGTATTTCTTTTTTGTTTTGTAAACTGGTGGACGTGTTTCACCTGCTATTTTATCGATCGCAAGACGTTAATACATTTACACTCTTTACTTTTGTTTAAAGAAAGATTTCTTCTTTCTTGCAAACAAACAAAACCATCATATTCTAGACCCAATTCTTCCTTTAATGAACTTTATGTGAATCTATCCAGTGACACCTTTTCCCAGCTGTTAGTGTCGATTTTGAAGAGTGTTATGCCGCTTTTGCATACATCAGTATGGCCAGCATTTTGACTCTTGCCTTATGTTAAATCAACATACAGAATGTCTTGTGAAAGTCGACCTTGTGGCATTCATAAAAACTATAGCTATGTGCAAATATAAACAAATCGTAACGACTCACTATGCTATAGAATATTTGACACCCTTTATAGTGCAAAGAATTGCAAGCCTAGAATAAATCGTACATGGTCGGACATGAACTACAGATTTGCCTATTCTAATTACAATAATAGCAAATCTTTACAACTGTACTTCAGTGTGGAAGCACTACTTGTTAATTTACAACACTTCCAATTATAAGCCTTTAGAAGACCATGCGCAGTAATTTATTAATTTATTAAACTCTTGAATCAATATTGCATGGGACCCCCATGGGGTACATGGTGGTGCACTTGCACCCCCTGAATTCTGACTAAATCTACATTTACGTAAAAAAAACAGATCTGGAAGATGTATTTCATTATAAAATATATAAAATTCTCTCAAATGTGGCTACTCAGGCGTGCACGTACATGGTTGGTCATCAATTCCTGATACGCCTTTTGATGGTGCGAAAAAAATGGCTAGAATTTGGCTACTCAGAATCCAGGGGGGGGGGTGCAAGTGGGCGCCCATGGAAATACATGATATACTTATGTTCAGTCCCCTACATCCATTTTGTCTTGCGTGTGTTCTTTGCTCGTCTGAGGAAAAAAAACGAAATTCCTAAGAAAGTAAAACACTGGCGCTCTGATATGAGACAGAAAAATAAAATGGTAAATCTAATTCTTTGGGTTCTCAATGTATTGCTCTACCTTTTAACCACTAGATTCATTTCTGAACGACTGCACTGGTGTCTTCTCAGATATGTAGTTTACCATAGAACTATATTAAGTATAAGCAGGCTTTAGTTTTGGTTTCAATTTTGCTGGTTTGATTGTGTGTGTGTTTCTTTCACATTGAAGTCTTCAGGTAAGTAATCTGTGTTGTGAAGCTGTGTGTGTGTGTGTGTGTCCCAGAGGGCAACAGTGCATTCGCTTTGCTTTGTGATACTCGACAAAAACATAGGTAAGTTAATGATGTTTTTTCAGAAGTCTCAAGTAATTAGGTCGTTGTGTTGTGTTCTAATGTTGTTTTTTTATTGTTTCGTCTGGGTTTAAACTTAAAGCTATTTCACCGAATTTAATCGTGTTCAATGTTTTAAATATGTAGACCTACTGTTTAGCGACATTTCCATTTGTTACTATATATATAGGCCTCTACGTATCTACAATCATATCGAGGTCAACCTTTATGTATCCATTTCGTAGAAAAGTTGTATTTAGTGTTGCGGTAAGCCTGTGACCTAAATGTCACTTACCTGCATATATTCGCTTATTGTTGTGATTTTCGTAGATTAAGATGTTAGAAATGAAATAGCTCTTGCACACATGCGAGGAGGAGATGATGTTTTGTTGTCCACGGTTAACGAGGATGTCATGTGGTCATCACAAGGATGCCTTAAAAGTTCCGAATTTCAAAATGCCAATTTTCACTGGGATTCGAAACCGAAACCTTTTTTTTTTAGAAGTCAAGCGCTGAACAACTCAGCCACCCACCCCCCGGAAAAATATCTAAGTGCGACATTGAAATGGACCTGACCATATGGCTTACAAAATAAATGAAGTTAGCGACATTGAAATGGACCTGACCATATGGCTTACAAAATAAATGAAGTTAGCGACATTGAAATGGACCTGACCATATGGCTTACAAAATAAATGAAGTTAGCGACATTGAAATGGACCTGACCATATGGCTTACAAAATAAATGAAGTTAGCACATTGAAATGGACCTGACCATATGGCTTACAAAATAAATGAAGTTAGCGACATTGAAATGGACCTGACCATATGGCTTACAAAATAAATGAAGTTAGCGACATTGAAATGGACCTGACCATATGGCTTACAAAATAAATGAAGTTAGCACATTGAAATGGACCTGACCATATGGCTTACAAAATAAATGAAGTTAGCGACATTGAAATGGACCTGACCATATGGCTTACAAAATAAATGAAGTTAGCGACATTGAAATGGACCTGACCATATGGCTTACAAAAAAAAAAGAAATTGCTTCTTTGTGTGAGTTTTCACTGAATATTCAGAATTTTCTCAAAGCACTTGTTTCACCCTTTCTGACATTTCTCCTGACATTTTCTTTGATATTTCCTGACATTTCTCCTGACATTTTCTATGATATTTCCTATGATATTTCTCCTGACATTTCTCCTTTTATTTTTCTATATTTCCTCTGACATTCCACTAACATTGTTTTTCAGACATTTCTTCTGACAATTCCTTTGATATTTGCTCATGTCATGTTATACAAATATTGTAGAGAAAAAAATCTATTAGAATGAATAAAATATTTCAGAAAAATTAAATAATTATATAACAAATCAATAAATGTTTATCGTATGTGTTTCTAGTCTTACCTACATAAACAGTTCTCTAGCCCCCCCTCCCCTTCAGTAATATTTATTCTTGTCCTTTTTACAACCTTCCCCCTGATCTAAATATAAATCTGATAGAAGGTTCCCTGTTCCCCTGGAAGAAAGAACCCCCGTTACTTGTAAGGTCAATACAAATACAATTAATGAGCAGTATGTACCCCAGCCACATGTAACTATCTATAATAACTATCTATGTCTTATGTATTTATGACTCGAGGATTCTTACAATAGATTTGACGTACTGACCATCACGCAAAGATATTTATTCCAGGACATTTTTTGTTGTTGCTGCTATATATCTCCGAGGCCATCACAAGGGATATAAATGCCGAAAGGAAAAGTCTTTGGCTTTCAATGGGAAGGGTACACATTTGGAAGATTTTCTAGCACGTCTGTCTACGCCTAACATTTTGTTAAGGGACCTTGCACCTTGTGCTGACACCAAAACAGATGAGTTCTACCATGTTTGAAAAACAAATCTTCACTTGCCACAAATTTTCTAAATTTGTAAATGTGATCTAAGACTGCAAACTGTACTGTCAAAGCATAAATCAGGCTGTAACGTTGATAAATAAAATATTGGACAATGTCGACAGTAAGAATTGTTGAAACTTGTTACTGATACTCCCAATTCATGTATATTATAAATTAATTGAATTTATTTTAATTTTTAAATAAATTTTAATTTATTGGGTCCTTCAATTGTCTCCATCTCAACAGTATGCATGTTAAATGCATTGATAGATATTATTTTACAAATGTTTCCTTGCCTCAATTTAAAGTCTCCAGTTCTAAGGGTAACTATCATGTAAAGACTTAAATATAAACTGCATTTTAAACTAATTTATACCATGACAATGTGTGATTATCAACATTTGCCCCTATCGTAATAATATTCCTAAAATTTCATAAATAAGAACAAGGGCTTTAAGACGTTGAAAGTCAGCTCCACACGGTCACGATGATAATCTGAATTATGGTTCTTGATATTAAACACGTAATATAGCAAACAATATTCCGTCCATTCCTACGTTATTCTGTTGCTATATAATAGACTAGATCAGATTGACTCAGGTCACATTTGATAGGATCGAATAGGATTAAAATCGGATTTGATTGGATGAGATCTAATTAGATTGGATATGATCAAATCAGATCCAATTCTACTGAATCGGATTAAATTTGATCGAATAATATCGGTCGGACATCGATAGGATTGGATTGCATCTGATTGTATGTGATTGATCAGCATCGAATTGAATTTGTGCAAATCGTATTGGATCCGTCTGGATCGGATGTGATCATCATTTTAAAATAAATGGCCAGTATACGGGTTGAACCAACAACCTCCGCATGATCTGTAAAAGTAAAGTTCCTATTTATACTTTGCGATCTATAGGGTAGATGATGTAAAGTCTGAAAGGTGAACTTTTAAAGTGGTAGGTACGATTAAGAATATGAAAGTGTTAAGAATGTAATGAATGTTTATTATTGGTTTACAGAAAAAGGGCGTTATCCAGATTACTGATTAAGACTTCCTTCTACATTATTCCTGAGTTTTCTCAAAATGACCATGCAATAAAATACTAACAAATCTTCATTCTGAGAAGTTTACTTATTGTTCAAGTAATTTCTAAAGAATGAATCAGGAGGACGCTATCTCCAACGTGCACTTCAGAAATGCCGACAGATATTGCCATGACATAGCCAATGCTCCATGCACGTTACCGGGTCGTGTTGTCACTCGTCAGGACAGCTGTGCTCTTGATGTAAGTCTTGATCTTGGTGAAGACACGTGGCCAAGTGATTATAAGAAACTGGTTACAGAAAACTACCAAGAAAGACTGTCTCTAGGATTAACAGAAGCACGTCCAGAGACACAAAGACAAATTTCCAGTAACTTGATGTCTGAGAATGAAAACGTGTACAGCCCAATGACGGCTACAGATTCCTCCAAAAGAGATCGCTACGACAATCTGCAAGGACACGAAGAGATCAAAGAGGAAAACCTTATGAGAAAGTTTCATGAACAAACGTCTGTAGATGAAATACAAGAGATCTCTGACGCTCATTTGAAAGATTCTATATTTGAGAAGCTCAGTGAATTTTCTGAACGCTACAAACAACAGCAGCCAAAAACTACACACAGGAAAGAGCCATCCCGCTTTATAGACCAGACTCTTGTGTTGAATCGGAAGATTCGGCCCCATTTTGATGAACTACGATATATTCCTAACAAAGCTTTGAAAAGGTCGCGTGTGCAGAATGTCACGACTTATAGAAAATACTGGACAACAAAACTCATTATGGCAATACTGTTGTTTGGTCTGATCTGGTCCTCTGTGCGTTTACAAGGTCGAGTTGACCACCTGGAGAACACTGTACAGAGGCTGAGCGATGCTATTCAAAAATGTAGCCAGGTAAGTTACACATTCTTTTCTAATGATATGGGATGTGTGGCTGGCCACCTAAAACGGAGCCTCGGGCTTAAAACCCCAGCAGATAGGCCAATGGAAACCTCACAGTATATTTAAAATTATAAGTACTAGGAGACTTCTGTGACCGGTACATGAACCACGTGAAATTAATTGACTCAAAAAGAGAAAAGAAAAGTATCTTCCAAAATTTTTTCTCAATCTATTTTTTGTTACGTCCCTCCTCCCCAATGTAAAAAAGGTACAAACCCAGCGTTTGAGAATTTAAACAGTTCTGTGCTACCGAAAAGCGTTCAAAGTTTAGAGCATGTACGTCAGTAATTAAACAAACTGCAGAGCATGTACGTCAGTAATTAAGCAAACTGCAGAGCATGTACGTCAGTAATTAAACAAACTGCAGAGCATGTACGTCAGTAATTAAACAAACTGCAGAGCATGTACGTCAGTAATTAAACAAACTGCAGAGCATGTACGTCAGTAATTAAACAAACTGCAGAGCATGTACGTCAGTAATTAAACAAACTGCAGAGCATGTACGTCAGTAATTAAACAAACTGCAGAGCATGTACGTCAGTAATTAAACAAACTGCAGAGCATGTACGTGAGTAATTAAACAAACTGCAGAGCATGTACGTCAGTAATTAAACAAACTGCAGAGTTTACGCAAAATCTAAAGTTTTTCACAGATATGTCCGAACTTAGGTGTAAGGGACATTCCAGCCCTTTCCGCAGTGCTATTCGGTTTTGGAATTAATATCATTTTGATAGTGTCGTTAGGTATAATGAGACCCTAGTCTAAACTATAAGGTTGCCTGCTACAAAAAGTATCAAGTAGATAGTAGGCTTATTTCCTTACCAAGGCGCACAAACATCTTTCGCTAAATTTAAAATAAACGCCATTTGTTTCCTCTGCATATTTGATGCCATGTTTAGGTTGGTCTCACTCATTGTGTATTGGTTTTCTGAAATACTATTGAACATCTCATTGGTTAGTTTCAATCGTTTAGTTAATATTGTTTCCATGTCAAGAAAACTGGTTTTAGAAGGGGAGCTGAGGTGGCCTTATAGGATGGCGAGTAAGCTCCAGGCCCGCGACTTAAGGGGGCTCCGCGATGAAGAGAATATTTCGTCACTGTCAGCCTATGGTATAAATATTTGTGGTCTGATGTGGCACTCGCCCAAGGCCACGCGCACTGCTAAGATTTAAGGCCAACTAGGCAAACAGGACTCCCGTGAAAATTCCTTAGGGGTACGAGCTTTCCTATGGCACTGGGCGAGGTTGTCAAAGAGCTCTCACGAACATGTCAACAATTCACACGCCGTTCAGCAGGTGGCCTTTTCTATTTCGCGTGTCCTGAGCGTCCGACTAACATAGACATAAAATGATTCAGTACAACCAGGCCTGTGAAAGGTTCTTTTTTGCTGCTCTAGAGTTTCAAGAGCCTTTAGCTGAACTCTACTTGACAGTTTCGAATTGAAGAAAATTAATGGCCAACATCCACTTTCTCATCGCTCCCCTGCAGAGAAGTCTTACTTAGATAGATGTCAAGCATGTGTATAAATCATAAATGATCATCGTGTATGTCATTCGTGTAGCTAAGTCATTTTCAATAATTTAGATGGTACACGTGTACAAGTAGAATGGTATCTTAAATGTATCATGATATATGATGTACATAAAATGTAAACTTCACCACATGTATAGATGAGTTTCATGTCACGTTCTCATCTAAAGCCGCCATATTGAAGTTTTGAACTCATGAAAAATTGATTTAAGCTTTCCATTAGTACAATAGCCTTATCCATTAGCCAGATATCAGCCATATCTATTAGCCAGCTATAAGCCATATCCATTAGCCAGGTATCAGTCTTATCCATTAGTCAGATAATCAGGCATATCCATTATCTAGCTATCAGCCTTCATTAGCCCACTATTAGCCATATCTATTAGCCTGTTATCAGCTTTTTCCATTAGCAATCTATCAGTCACAACCATTAGCAAGCTTTCAGCCATATCCATTAACAAGCTATCTGCCATATTTATTAGCTAGATATCCATAAGCAAACCATCAGTCATATCCATTTAAAAGCTGTCAGCCATATTCATTAGCCAGCTATCAGCCATATCCATTAGCCATCTATCTAGCTATATTTATTAGCCAAAAAATCATCCATATCTAATAGTAAACTATCAGCTATAACTATAAGCAAGCTATAAGCCATATCCATTAACAACCTATTATCCATATCCATTAGTCAGCTATCAGCCATATCCATTATCCAGCTATCAGCCATATTTATTAGCCATTAGCAAACTATCAGCCATATCCATTATCCAGCTATCAGCCATATTTATTAGCAAACTATCAGCCTTAATCATTAGCTAGTTTTCAGCAATATCCATTAGCCATTAGCAAGCTATCAGTCACATCCATTAGCAAGCTAGCAGACAGACCCATTAAAAAGCTATCAGCCTTATCTATTAGCCAGCTATCAGCCATATCCATTAGCAAACCATCAGTCAAATCCATTTAAAAGCTATCAGCCATATCCAGTTATCCAGCTATCAGCCATATCCATTTAAAAGCTATCAGCCAAATCCATTTGCCAGCTATCTAGTTATATTCATTAACAAACAATCAATCATATCTATTAGCAAACTATCAGCTATATCTATAAGCAAGCCATATTCTTTAGCAAACAATAAGCCATATTTATTAGCAAGCTATTAGCCATACCCATTATCACGCTATCAGTCATATCCATTAGTCAGCTATCAGTCATATTTTTTTAGCCATTAGCAAACTATCATATCCATTGGCAAGTTATCAGCCATATTAATTAACAAACAATCAGCCATAAACATTAGCCAGCTATCAGCCATATGTATTAACCAATTATCATCCATTAGCAAACTATCAGCTATATCCATTTACAAGTTATCAGCCATATTCATTAGCAAACTATCAGCCATATTCATTAGCAAACTATCAGCCATATCCATTAGCAAGCTATCAGCCATATCCATTAGCAAGCTATCAGTCATATCCGTTAGAGAACTATTAGCTATATACATTAGCAAACCATCAGTCATATCAAATAGCCAGATATCAGCCATATTCATTAGCCAACTATCAGATCAGCCAAATCCATTAGGCATGTATCAGCCATATCCATTAGCCATTAGCAAACTATCAGCTATAACCATTAGCAAACTATCAACTATACCATTAGCAAGCTATATTCATTAGCAAATTATCAGCCACATCTATTAGCAAGCTATGAGCCATATCCATTAGCTAGCTATCAGACTTAAATGTTTTTATGTAAAACCTATAAAACATTTACAATTATACAGAAGCTTAATTTAAGCCATATCCATTAGAAAACTGTCAGCCATATACATTAGCAAGCTATCAGCACTATTAGCAATATCCATTAGCAGGCTATCAGACATAATTATTTTTATGTAAAAATAATAAAATGTTTACAATTATACAGAAGCTTAAAAAGTTTTTTTCTCCTAACTTATTATTCAAAGTGTATTGTCTCTAGATATAAGAAAAAAAAACAATGGTCACATATCGTTTTCTTGTCACAGACACAAGTACCATCCGATGGTAATGAAGTTCAGTTCTCAGTGAACCAAAATATCAAAGAACTGTCCACGTCAGAAAGTTTCGGGTTTATTGCCCCACTAGTGATTCATCGGGAAGATCCGGAGAATGACATGGAAGAATATGAAAAGACTTATTCAGCTTTGCCACTGACAATTAAACGGGAAAATACAAAAATCGACCTTGTACAGGGAAACGACCCAGCAGTTCTTTCTGATCACGTAGTTACGCCCGAGACATCAAGTGTACAACCTGAAGTTAAACAATACATCTCCGACTCCAATGTAGAAAACAATGAAGGCATAAATAGCTTTGAGCAACAGATAGGTCTAGCATCAAGTCAAGAGAAATCAATTATCTCTAATAATCGATTTCGAAGAAGTGCCAAATCAGAAGAAGAGCTAATCAAATTTTGTTTATCCCAAGTTTGTAAGAAGAAGAAAGAAAGAGGTAAAAAAATGTTTAATGTTATTTTATACATTATCAGTAGACAAATAGTCTTTTTAGCGGTCCAGTAAGGGGAAAAGCCGCTATTAGGTTTGTGCAAAATGTCCGTCACATTCAGATCTCGAAAACTAGAAGAGAAATAAAAAAAATATTTTACTATGCTATGAGGCTTCAAATGTTTAGGTGCTACGGCTGCTTTTGGTTTTCTGAAAGCAGACCGTTTAATTTATAAAATTAATTATGCAAGCGATTTTTTCATAAAAATACACCAATTCTAAAACAATGTAAGGGAGATAATGTTACAATATGTTAACAATGAAAGACATTTCTTGTATCTCTAAGTCAAATATATTTATAGAAAGTACAAGAAATGTTCACATCAAATATAAATATTACTTAATGGTGTTTTTTCGGGTCAACTAGCTGCTAAAATTAAAAGAAAAAATGTATGTTTCTTTAAAAAGACTAAGAATGCAATTTGTATGTAAATATCACGCACATTTTTGAAAATGGACTTTTTATGCATCGACTTTTGTGCAGTGGCGTGACAAGCAGGGGCAAGACATGGTACTTATCAGATTCCTCAAAATTTTTTTAATAATCAGATTTTATTAATTTTTTATTAGTGCCCCCATTAGAATAAAAGACGCTTATGTTTGTGCGTTTTGTCTGTCGGTCGGTCTGTCCGTCACGTTTAAATAAAAAACAGCAACTCTAAAAGCTATTCAAAATCTGCTTTTAATCTTTTATGTTCCATTCAAAACATCTCAATATGTATAATATATTGTTCCAGATGTTTTTGTGAAAAACAAATTAATGCCAACGTTGGCTCTTATAACTTATATTACATTTAATTTCCATGCTTAAACGTTGCAAAAACTCATGATCAATAATATGTTGTTCGGTTCGTTGCTCAATGAAAATCTCTATACTGACTATTAACTATAAAGTTGTTCCGGATATTGTTTTATAAAAAATAAATTATGTCAAATGATTGTTTGAAATCGCATAATTGTGTATATTATATTCTTTGACAATACGTCACTATAGTTTAATTATCGATATCAAATTGTTCCTTATTTTCATCTTATTGTACATTTAATTTTCTTGCTGAAACATAACAAAAGTTTTTTAATCGGTAAAGAATGTTCCGGATTTTGTTTGGAAAAAGAAAACGAATTTGTATTTTCTTCCAAATCGTCGCCAAAAATTTCTGAATTTTATATGAAAATCTCTCTTCTAATTAATAAAACAAATAATCTTCTCATTTACGTAAATAGATTTTTCGGATTTTTAATGAAAAATATTTTAACTCTATTTATGTAAAATCTCATTTCTCTCTTACAGTATATTTAATTTTTTAGCTAAAACGTTACAAATCTAATTGTCGTTAATATTATGTTTAAATTTTTAAGGAAAACAACTTCCAAACACTAAAGTATGGTATGAAAATCTCTCCACAAGGCTATGGTACATCTAATTTTCATACGAGACCATCCCAAAAATTGAATTAACGGTATTGGATTTCTCTGGAATCATTATACATACTTAAAACTATTGCGATGTTTCGGAAGAAAAATTAAAGGTTAATCAAATTTTCAATAGCTTTTAGTTTTTTTTTATATTAACATGACGGAAGACAGACTGACAGACACAGCACACAAAAAAATGCGGCTTTAATCCTCTTTAAGAAACTTCTATTAGAACTCATTGAACCCTCGTCAAATCTTTCGTGTTAATGACATTTTTTGCTACTAGCCCATTGTGACGTAATGGATTTTTTTTCCTTTGACGTCATATGAATGAATTATTTAAATGTAATGCTAAAAGAACTCACTCGGTGCAACAATGTATATGAACCCTCGACAACTTGCTCATATTGATGAAGACATTTTTAAGTCTAACTAGGCCGTGTGACGTAGTGGATTTTTTTTCTCTGACGTCATACCGTCATATGGAATGAATTCTACCCATGAAATGCTAAAACACCCCGGTATAGTAATGTTTATTAAACCTAGTTACCTGGCTCGTATTTTTAAAAAATATAATAGCTAGATTTAGATCTTATCTAAATTTAAAAAAAAAATAAGCTCTAGATTTTTTACAGTATATCTAGATTTTTAAAACTAGATCTAGATATATATTCTAATTTAAATCATTGTGGATTCTACTTTCTAGATCATGATAGATCATGATATCTGTTCTTTTCTTCTTTTTTTTTTCAATTACAAATCAATGCTGAAAATCTCTCATCCGTAGATGTCATGTCGTAATGTGTAATATATCTCTTTATCAATAATAGGCTATTGGTTTGTAACCATTTTGCTATTAAATTAACAGCAATGCCTGGTCGTGCAGTTAGCGTGCTGGACTGATTATCTCGACGGTCCCGGGTTCATACCCTGCTCGCTGCCATCCCACGTCGTCCAGCGGGAGGTTTGGACAAGGAAGTTAATTATCTTTAACTTTGAAGGAACAGCCGAAACATGTAAAACACTTTTTAACAACGGCAAATGAATCTTTGAAACATTATTACTTTTGACAATCAAAATAAAATCACGTCTTGAATAAGGTGGATCCGATAACTCAAACTCTCTTTGTAATCTTGTTGTTTTTTTACAATGAATACTAGAAGAGAGTTTATAGAACTAGGCATATTTGTGGAGCTCTTCGATTATAATGAATACACTTCCCAAATAGCAATAATTTCAAAAGTAAATCTATAAATGAAAAGACTGGCACAATTCTATCGAGCTATCCAAAGATACTATTAGTAAAACTAGGATGACCTGAAATGAAAAATGGGGGGATTAGTCCTAATTTCATTTGAGGTCGTTTAGAAATTTATATTGCTAATGTCTTTAATGTTGAGTTTTGCTGTAGACAAACTTGATGTATGTAATACTACATACATAGGCTTTTCTTTGAGTCTGAAGATTAATGAGAAATGTAATTTTTTCCGTGGATACGCAGCCCCAGCCGTGACCACATCCTAGGCAAGCATAATCATTGTCAGCCAGTGGTCGATTAAGATTTTCCTTTCGCCGTCTACGTCTGTCCTTGGCAGCGGATTTTCTTTAGATCTCAAAAGTGTATTCCGCGGTCTTTGTAAGTGACCTCCAGCTGTCTCGTTTTGAGTCCGTATGCAACCAGGTGTTCTCTTCTGACCATATGCATGATTGGTGCTTAGATAGAAGGGGGCCACAAATTGATGTAGACAAACTTGAGTTATATAATATTACATAGTCTCTGACCATATGCATGATGTGTGCTTGGGGGGGAGGTGGCCAAAGACAAATATGGTTTATAAAGTCTACAAATAATTTGTGTGTTCAAAGTTTTCTTCAGTTCTTGTTTGTCTATTTACCCGTTAATGACTAAGTCTGACGTAAAGGGACTGAATCCTTGACTCGGTGTGCATTACCAGGGTTGTCTCCTCATGTGGTTTCAGAGGAGAGGCCCTGTTATTACAAAATAAATTCAAAAACATTGAGTATGTTAGAATGGCACTCAAAAAAATTGTTTCTTTCAATATCTGATGAGAAGTTTCTTGTTTTCTCTCTGCCAGAACTACAAAGTACATTAATTCTACACCGTGACCCGCTAATGGCTCCATCAGAAAATCTTGGGGAGGATTGGTTTAGCCCCTACAATTTTCTTACTCTAATCTTCGGTCATCAAAAAAATTATAGTACTTTTCACTCATACTTTACACACACTGCTATATTGTACTGTTACTTTTATGGTGGTTTTGTCTAGATTATATTTGTTAGTAAAAACATTTCTTTTTTCTTTACAGCTTTAACAGTAAGTACGTTTTATTATTTATCTTTGTAGCGACTAGAGAAGAACATGAATACAAATAGTTCTTTTTCAAAATCACATTTTTTACACAGAAACGTTAAAACATATTTAAAAAAATGATTAAAAGATATGTGAAGACAAGCCAAAGCTTGAAGAGACTGGCGACTGATACATCTACACGAGAGAGACATGACATAAGCAAACAGATAGACTTAGAATTGAAAGATTGATGGATAGACAGAAAGACAAATAGATAGATAGATAGATAGATACATACATACATATATAGATAGATAGATAGATAGATAGATAGATAGATAGATAGATAGATAGATAGATAGATACATAGATAGATAGATAGATAGATAGATAGATAGATAGATAGATAGATAGATAGATAGATAGATAGATAGATAGATAGATAGATAGATAGATAGATGTAGATAGATAGATAGATAGATAGATAGATAGATAGATAGATAGATAGATAGATAGATAGATAGATAGATAGATAATTGTTCTCTCTTTCTAGTTACCAGCCCAACTGTTTATCGGAGACTTCTATCATGTCTATGACTATAAAAAAGATTTTACTAAACGTAAGTGTCCAGTACATTTTAGTTTTGTCAAATATTTGTCTCAAGTAAATGTGTCTCAAGTAAATGTGTCTCAAGTAAATGTGTCTCAAGTAAATGTGTCTCAAGTAAATGTGTCTCAAATAAATGTGTCTCAAGTAAATGTGTCTCAGGTAAATGTGTCTCAAGTAAATGTGTCTCAAGTAAATGTGTCTCACGTAAATTTGTCTCAAGTAAATGTGTCTCACGTAAATGTGTCTCACGTAAATTTGTATGGAATACATTTGTCTTCAATAAGTTTCTCTTTCAGCTGAATTTAGTCTAATTTAAATGATGTTTCATTGTACCTTTGCCAATATGTATTACGGCAACACTAAGTGAGACTATTTCACCATCCCCTCTCCATTAGTCTGTTGGACCGTTTGGGGCACCACACAAGATCTGTTGACCATCTTTCTTCATTCCTCATTGACATTTGCTTTTCTCTTTCTCTGCCTTGCCTCCTCTTCTTCATTCTGGTACTGCTCCCTCAAGGAAGGCCATTGCAAGCCCTAAGAACCATGGTCCATGTGATATGGACATGTAGAGTTTTCATTTGCGTTTTTGACAGTAGTTAGGAGGCCATCGTGATCGTGGGGTCCAATCGCTGTACGAGAAATGTCTTTAGACTATTTTTGAGAATATCTGTCTTGCACTAGATTTAACATTTATATTGCTTATCTCTGTGTCGTCAGAATTTCGGGATTGTTTTGTCGATACAAGTTTACCAACCAAACCTTATGTCTGTAAAGAAGCAACAGTGCTATACCCACATCAAGGTCAGTTCAAATCCAAGTCTAGACTATATACGAGTCTTGAAACTAGTATTGTAGTCATGTAAAGTTTCTTAAATTTGTGTTCAAAATTAATTTGCTTTAATTTTCATTTTACAAAGAAAAAAATGTTTGCCAAAAATTTGATTATTATAATGTATAGATTCATCTCAATTTTTGTTTACTTTTGTTTTTGAGACAGAAGAACTAAACGTGAACAACTAGTTAATTATAACCAGGTTTATCTTTGGTGACAGAATTCTTATTATGCTTATTAGCGATATTTTACTACTTTTTATCATGCGATCATTTACATCCTTAGACTCATCCCTGGGATTCTACAGACCTGTCAAAGAACAGAAGAAGAAAGCGTGTGACCAACTTCTAGAGCTAGTAGATTTTAAATCTGGAAATTTTAGAGTCCGAGTTCCAGGCATATATGCTCTCAATGTGAATGTAAGGGAATGAGATCACGAAAGAAAGAAAGACAGACAGACAGACAGACAGACAGATAGATAGATAGATAGATATATATATAGAGAGAAAGAGATAGATAGATAGATAGATAGATAGATAGATAGATAGATAGATAGATAGATAGATAGACAGACAGACAGACAGATAGATAGATATATATAGAGAGAAAGAGATAGATAGATAGATAGATAGATAGATAGATAGATAGATAGATAGATAGATAGATAGATAGATAGATAGATAGATAGATAGATAGATAGATAGATAGATAGATAGATAGATAGATAGAAAGTGTTAAGAAAGATAGTGTTTAGACGTAGGATTGAACAAAAGAAAATAACTCACCGATTCTCATGTTGCTGGTATCTCTCTGTTTGCAACTACATTGTATCAATACTCCCGGTAAAAAGAGATAATGTCACAATCTCCAAATTTAAATTGACACATCCCGATTCACTAACACAGAGAAAACAATCCACAATCCTTAGTCGAGAAATCCAAAAATCATTTCTTAACACATTTACACACTAGTTCAGGTCATTTACCTTGGACAGCAGAAAGAAAAAATCAACCTACTTTGCACGTGGAAAAATGGTTAGTCAGGGAGGAACAGGGTAACAACAATAGATAGATAGATAGATAGATAGATAGATAGATAGATAGATAGATAGATAGATAGATAGATAGATAGATAGATAGATTGATAGATAGATTGATAGATAGATTGATAGATCTCATTATCGCAACATTCTATACATCTTATCAGATAACGATGGTCCTAGAAAAGCATACAAACCACTCCGTGGCTCTGTTTCTGAATGGTCATGCCATGCTCGCGTGTCCTAATGGAGGTTTTAGATGTCCCAGGACAAATGAACCTGGATCTTTCAAGTACCGAATCTGTAATATGCACGGTAAGTAAACGTCAAGACATGGAGATCATTTATTAGTCAAGATTTAATTAAATAGCTATACATTATACAGACTTTCTCGTGTGTTGTTACAGCATTTGTATAACAAGTGTTGGTAATGATAATTGCACATTTCTATTTAATACAATCCCACAGGTATATTTGAATTGTTGGAGAATGATCATCTACAGATTCGAACCCTTGAAGATAACACTGTAATCCGTATTGAGAACCATCGACAGTCCCAGTTTAAAGCTATCCTTCTCCACCAAATGTCTGAGACCAGCAGAAAGAAAAAATGTTAATAAAAACATATTGAAGTGTTAATAACAACATATTGAAGTGTTAATAACAACATATTGAAGTATTAATAACAACATATTGAAGTGTTAATAACAACATACTGAAGCTTCTATGCTGACGTTTTAGAATTGATTCACTTTTTCAACAAGAACTTGTTGGTTTGAGCCTGTTCTGTTTTTTTAAACTTTTTTAGAGAAAAAAGTTAATGTATAACATTTATTCAACAATAGTAAGAAAAAAATGAGTTGATAAAGGTTGACAATGTTTTTTGTTGCTTTTTTAATGTTTTTGTAATGGCTCCAGAGTCGGACTTTCAGTTTTCCTAATTATTTTTTTTATTATTTGAGCAATTAGTTTCTATTGTTAATTAAGCTCAATTGAAGGAGTAATGTCAAGTTCGGCGCTGAAAAAATAAACATATAACATGCCTGCACGAACTCTGTAACTCTGCTAATCTGCTGTCAACATGTCCGTTTTGTCTCCAAAATGTTTGCATTCTAACGTGGCGTTTAGTCCGTGTTCAGTTGAAGCTTCCGTGAAGTGAATTAACTGAAGGGATAACAACATCAACGTAAAGACTGAAAGTGTCCTGTTGACTTGTAGTTCACGTTTCCAGATTATTCTGTTTACAACTAGTCCAATTTGTTACACTGTTTTGTTTCTTTTCATTGTTTACCTCAAAAGGATTTAGTGATCTTCTAGTGTGTGCACATTTGTTTTTCTATTCTAAGAATCAGACTTATTTTTTCGTGATCATTTGATCAATTTATATCCCGGTAGAGAGCGCTTTCAAAAATATACATATATATCTGTGTTGAGTTATTTCCCACCCACTTTTCTAAATACCTACTGCTTCCATTCCCTGCTACATATTCGCATGGTCATTTTTGTTTTGTTTTGCATACACTTCTTGATATAAATACATTTGACTTCCATAAATAACTGTCCTGGCGTTAGTTCAAGACAGGGGAAAATTTAATAAGTAGATTAATTTCCTCTTCTTCTAATTGTTCTCATAAAAGTTGAGTCTATAAATCTTGGAACTCTATGGAAGCTTGTCTCCATCTGCCTGTCTGAACAAACTTCTGTCTGAGAAAGATCCAAACAGATATCAATGATTTATTACATCCCTATTACTGATTGCTCATATCCCAAAACGCTCGAATTAGAAGCGAGGCCAATGTCTGAGCACATCAGGGAAACTCTGTACCACACCAGTCATTGAACCGTTTTCTTTGAGAAACGGTGTGTGGACAGTGACATGTTTGTTGGGGCTTTCTTTCATCCCCATCCAGTGCAATGGACTCGGGCTCTCACATGAGCTCTAAGAAAACATTCTTGATTATACTGATTTCACGGACCAAAAGTTGTTTGTTTAATTTTACTTGAATGTAGATCATGTAAATATGAAACCACGTTGATGTATAAACAGTAGCCAGATTTTAAATATATTGCTTGCTTTTTAAAACTTCTTTGTATAGTATTAATGCGATATCACTAGTGACTGTAATTATTTTTTTCAAACTGGTTCAGTCACAGCTCGGTATTGTCTATAGTAAACAGACAATACGCGTGAAATGACTGTGTTTTAGGTCACGCGTGTTGCAATTATTTATTATTACTTTATTAAAGGCGTGATAACAATAAAATGAATTTAAATTGATACACTTTTAAATAGTATCCTTTTTTTTTGTTTGTTTTGTTTTAGTATGTTTTGGTTTCATTGTGTTCTGGGACTCTATTTCTTTAATAGCTTTAATATCTTCAACATATTTTTATTGTTTAAAAACAGATCCTGATAACTTTAACTTTTAAAATTATTTGTGTTTGCTTGGTACACTTATCGAACAGAATCAAACGCAAGTCTTAAAGCAATGTTTCGCTCTGAAGTTCAATCAGAAGACCAAATCAGCTGAATAGAGTCCTGTACTCTGAAACCTCGAAGGCCTACATTTAAACTCAAGTGTATACACACAGAATACACAGGCGACAGAGACTATACGTTGAATGACTGTATCCGACAAGAGTGTGTGTGCTTTAATAGAATGACATAAGACTTATAAATAGATCGCAATCAGTGATTTAGCCAGAGATTTTCTGAGAAAATGAACACCAATGTGTTTGTGCCTACATCTAGAGCTAAAGATACTAAAAAAAAAGGAGGAAGTACATTTTTGAGGTGCTTTAATTATAAGCAGCTGGAATTATTCATATTTATTTATGCATTAATAAAGATTGTGATTAAAACTTCTTCTTTTAGCCAGTTTTTGTAGTAAATTAGGGTGTATTTTTTAAAAAATTCTTCTGTATTACCGAATACTGGCTTGTTAAAGTAATTATGGCTCTCTTCAGTCAGTCAGCGACAAGTGGAAATTGTCATGTAAAGATTGCGATATTTTTGTGTTTCCTAAAAGCTTTCTGAGTTTTAAAAAACTTTTATTTAGAGCCGACAGCTCCACTGAGTGGAACACCTGTTTCAAAACGGGAGGGGGGACAGCATTTCAAAAACAACCTTTTCATTAAACTGACTTGCCATTGAAGCGTGTACCGGAAGTGGAGTAATTTCCAATGTTTCGGAAGTATGACCATCCTAAAGAAAAATTCTTATACAAGTTTTATCCTGCCATAAGGAACTATACAATCATGGACGTAGCCAGGGGGGGGGGTTCTTGGGGTTCAACCCCCCCCCCCCGAAATGAAATCCCCCCCCGGGGGGGGGAACGGAATTAAGTGCCTGATTTTTGCTTTCATTTTGTTTATTTTAGGTGAGATTTTAATACTAAATCATCACTTACCACAGCACAGCCGAGGGGGTTTTGAGTTAAAAACCCTCTACCAGGGGGTTTTGAGTTTAAACCCCCCTACCAGGGGGTTTTGAAATTAAAAAAAAAACTATCAGGGGGTTTTGAGATACAAATCCCTCTACCAGGGGGTTTTGAGTTTAAAACCCCCTACCAGGGGCTTTGAGTTTAAAACCCCCTACAGGGGGTTTTGAGTTTTAAACCCCCTACCAGAGGTTTTTGCAGTTAAACCCCCCTCTTCTATAAAACAAAACAAAAAAAATGCAAACCACAATCCCTAAATTCCAACAGCACAGTTAAGGAAGATTTTGATTTTAAAACCCCCTCCAAAATTTACGATAAACCCCCTCTTCAATATAAAAAAAGCAAATTACACATTTAAAATTCTTTGAGCGTAGCCAAAGGGGTTTTGAGTTTAACCCCCCCCCCCCTCCAGTTGAGATTTGAAGCTAAAAAGTACCTCTGCAATATAAAAAAAAAGCAAATTACACACTATAAAATCTATGAGCGTAGCCAAAGGGGTTTTGAGTTGATGGTTTTTTCTTTAAAGTTTAAAACCCCTCCAGATGGTTTTGAGTTTAAAATTCCCCTACAGAGCGTTTAGATTTGAAAACCTCTCTCTTCAATATTATTTTAAAGCAAACTACAGTCACCAAATTCTATGATCGTAGCTAAATGGGGTTTTGAATTAAAAAAAACAACAAAAAAACTCCAAGTTTTTTTTTTAAAACCCCTCAACAGATGATTTGACGAAAAAACTTTCCTTTTCGATATAAAATCTAAAGCGAAATACAGGCATGTAATTCCAAGAGCGTAGTCAAGAAAGGTTACAAATTTCTACCAGTGGCTTGGGCTCCATTAATAGGCCTAAAGTGTGAATAGTCTTCTGCCGAAATTGAAAAACATTAAATGTGGCTCAACAAAGAGAGATTTTAGGAGTCAGTTATAGAGATCGGGTCTAAATCAAAGAAATCATATGCCGAACTGTGAGTCGAATCCTTAGTAAGGTTGTGACAGAGCGTCGCATGAGGTTTTGCGGGACATGTTCTCCGACAAAATGAATTACGTAAAATAAGAGTTGCGGAAACAGCTTGCCGGAAAATGCGCCGAACGGCGCGAGAGGGTCTAAGTCAGTAAGAACAGCACATTAGGTTTTTGAAATAAAACTTTTTAATAGCAAGATAATGCACTGTAGATACCTCAGAATATGCATTTTGTTGGCTTTCAATACCAGAAATAGTGCTCGGCGGCGGGGCTTCGCCCCGCGCTGGGGGAGCGCTGCGAGTTCCCCCAGACCCCCTTGCTGACAAGGGCGGGGAGTCTACAATAAACAATAAACGTCTTCCGAAAGGGTCAGAATGTAATAAAGATTAAATATGTACACACACACATATATATGTAATTTTTGTCCGCGGGGGGGGGGGGGGGAGGGGGAATCCCCCCCAAAACCCTCCCCGAAAAATAATCCTGGCTACGCCCATGTATACAATAGTTATATTCTTGTGTTTCTCTCAATAATAAATAAGACAAATTTGAATAAAGTATCAAACTATTGTACACTCTACTTCTGTTCAATGTCAAGGTAGAATTAATTCGTTTAGCCATACTTCGACGGTAAATGGTGCACAGTAGAAGTACTTCAAGAGTATATAACAAGAGTGTCGGTCACAACAACCTTTAGTTTACAAGAAAAAAAATCTCGAAGGAAAATGTTAAACTTTTACTGGAAATCAAACTTGAGAAATATTGGTTTAAAATGCTGGCGTTTTAGTCCTAGACAATATCTGATGGACAGTACTCAGTGCATTATTTATCTGTCGTCTAGTTGAGTGTAAAGACTGCAATATGGACATAGTCATAGTTGGACCAAAAAATTAAAAGTAAAATATTTAAAAATTCTTTTTTAAAAAACAAAAGCTTATTTCGAGTGAAATTGTATCAATTATTTTGAATCAATCATGTAATTGTTTCGACTGTAGATCACATAAAGCCACACATACTCCAAGGCCAACAGGCTACTTAAACCATTGTTGACGTGTAGAATAGACACAGCTGTAAGCAAATGAAACTTTTTCTCTAGCTTTCTCTAGATACTTAAATAGCCACACAATGGTGAAAGGGCAAGGGGCGGATGGAGTCCACTGTGGACAGATTGAATGTTATTAATACAAAAAATTCACAATACAAAATGTCCATAATAGGCTGCGTTATATTCAGCTGTATATAAAGTCATACTTAAGCTAACATGTTTTTAGGCATAATAGCTGTACAGTTCTACAGCACGCGTTATTATTATACATGTTATTTTTTTAAGAATCAAAATTTTCCAAGAATTTTCGTGATACTTTAAATGAAACGTGATAACTGGTGCTCTTCACAAGAAGATAAGGCTCTACTCGCCCATTGAATAGCGGCTTATCTCTTTTAAAACTGAGTAGTGATGACATCGCTCTTACAGCCTCTCAGAGACAGTAGACTAGGGAGATTGGAATAAACGTTAGGCTTAGGAAAACAAAATAGCTTCTCAATGAGGAATTTCTAGATGTTTTTTTCAAGGCCATTATTGTTGATTTGTAAGATTGCCATTGTTAGGTGACCTCTGTTTACATCGGTCCACCACTTCGGATGGTTCCACCGATGAAATAGGCTTTGAAGGGAGATTGCTTCATATACTCCTACCCCCCCCCCCAGCCTCCTTCTTTTTGTGGGGAATCCTCCTGTCTGGAGACGATGGAGTGGCCGAGAAGTGTTGCTTTTTTTCTTTGAAACAAGACAGAATATAAAGAAATAATATTTTTTCTCTTTTATGTAATCTTTAATCATTGCGTTTTAGGACCTTAAAATGTTTCTGTTAATCCGCATTTATTAAAAACTAATTATTAAAACATAGTTGTTGCGTGAAGCAATATTTATACGTCAATCAACTACTATATAACAACAAACAAAACTGCAGTTTAGTAACCCAACTTCCTGGAAATAAAAATATAAAAAACACTACCTAAATCAGAGACAGTGACGTCATCACACCTGTGTTATAACCAGGGCTAGTTAGTCATTTATATATTATTGTTTGCCAACGAAATCTTTGCCCTAGATCAAAGTTGGTTTCGTATCTTATAAGAAACAAACAATAACACAGCCACTGTAACACTGTCAACAGACGTTTAGTAGGAGAATCATGATAGGGGAAGCTAAAGAACAATCAATCCGATGATGTGGCGTTAAAAGGTAAATAGAATTTCTTGGAATATACCTGTGCTACTTTCAGTGTAGCAGTTTTCAACCATACTGTCCGAATCAACCAATGCAATAAATGGTAAACTAGAAACAGGTGTCAACTACCTATATATCAGCTGGCGGTGACTAGGCGATGCCGCTATATATGTTGCGGTTTCAGTAGAGTTCCCTCCCCTTGTTTATGTAGGTTTAAGTATGGAGTGATTGGTTCAATCATTATGCCAAGCTAGTGGTCAGTTAGATTGGAATGTGCAGTGGTAAGTTTTTGTTTAATTTGACAATGTACACATCGGTTAGAGTCTATGACATTAAAGAAAATTAACCGTTTAGAAATACCAGTCTAAGACCATGTCAGTACGATTAACATTATCTACATGTATTTAGAACATCAAATAAAAAGAAATTCCTATGTATCAGAGTTTCTTGAAATGTGTGTGTGTTTTTAAATTGTAGCCGAACTTAGTATAGATCTTAACTAGAAATGCAAATGATTTTAAATGAAATTGTTCCTTAAATGTTATTCTAAACATGTGTCGAAATGATTTGACTGTTGAATATAGTAAACTCAGACAAGTATGGTGCCCGACTTCGTAATGCTGTAAAGCCTAGAACATAGGGAGATATTGATGATTACGTTTCATTTCACATATTGGCTATTTTAATGTACACATTTTATGTGTTCAATGTGTTTGAGATATTTAAAAAAATATAAAATCTTTGGACTAAAAATGAATGATTTTATTATTAAATAAAAACTAAAACTAAATAGCCAATTGATTGAGTAAAATGTAATAATATTATAATAATTTAATTTAATTTGTATATCGCTGTTAAAAGACATTTTGTGCACTAACATGGTATATTACTGTCGCCTATAGGATGGAACACAAAACTTATCAAGCAGTCTCATGCCATTCATTATATAATTTAGTTAAATTTCAGACCTACAGGGCAGACGATTAAATGTCATCTGATTCTATAGCCGAGGTTAACGAGGGTCTCAGCACATATTGAAATAACGATTCGATTTCATATTAAAAACTAACTACAAAGTGACGGAGCAGATTCAACTCCATACTCTTTACTCCATGCTCAAGATATGGTCATTGAATCGTTTCAACCTAAAACCTATCATTGTGAGATATTTTTAAAAAGAGTTTTTATGTCTCTTCCATAGCATCTTGCAGGCCATTTTAGCTCATCCCAATGCAGGACATGTAGACCACGTGGAATCCGTTGAGTGAAGAGATACTTTCTGCAGTACAAAGACAAGAGATACTTTCTGCAGTACAAAGACAAGAGATACTTTCTGCAGTACAAAGACAAGAGATACTTTCTGCAGTACAAAGACAAAAGATACTTTCTGCAGTACTAGGACAAAGTCAATAGTTTAAAAAAAAAAGCAAAAAAAAAAAAAAAGTTCATTTTATAAAATCTTGATCTCTTCCTACAATATCAACAGTTCAAAAGAGGACCTGTATTATTATTCATAGGATGCACTTCTATGTGACAGTTTGATATACAATCAAACCAGGAAGCAAACTGACTAGATCCAGATCTACTTCTTGGATCTGATTTCTTAAATCTATTTCTGAGAACTAGCTAGACTTGTTTTAGGAAAATTATAATGCAGGGGAAACAACCAAGCCTTTAATGAATGCAGCTGATTAAAAAGTTATCGCATTGATTAATTATTTTATTACTAAAATAAATCTAGATATTAAATTTTTTTAAAAAATCATAATGAGTGACAAACTCCAAGGATGTAACATGTTCACGCGGGACTTCTACGTTTCGACTTCTGGACACAGTAGCCGGAAAAGTTTGGTGAAGCATTTTGAAACTTTAGGACCTTCCGATAATGTATCACAAACAAAGTGGTATGTTCGCCATTGTTGTAGGGAAGGATGTTCCAAATGGCTGTACATTCTAACCACAATAGTGGTCGTTTTATTACTCCTGGTAGTCATGCTGTTGTCCATTGTGGTCAATTTACAAGTCAAGCTTGACCACTTTGAGTCTGAGCTAAAATCTTTGAGAATTGGTCATCGTGGACTTGAAGAAAAGGTACGTTCAACCCAATCTTTAGCAAATGTTAAAATAATGTGTAACCAACGTTCAACCAATGTTCCGTTAGGCTTATTAATTCATTAAACATGTAAAAATCAAACATTTAACTAATGTAAAAAGACCATGTTAAACTAAAGTTTTCATGAAAGTAAGGTAAACATCTAATGTTAAAGTAAAAAAGCAATTAAGTACCTCTTTCAGACCTAGTGATCTATAGAGCAGGTGATGTAAAAGTCATCTGTTTCTGTTGCCAACTGTTAACGAGTGTTTCATATGGCTAGCACAACGACCAATCGTCCCAACTAATGGCTGCTACTCAAGGAGCCCTAAAAGTCATTTGAAGATGTTAAAAACTATTCTATTTAATTTTGTTGATTTTTCATATTACCATTAATATTTTCATGTAAATTATTTATTCGCTATCTTCGCACTTAACTTTCTACAAAGTTAGTCATTGAATTTAGTGACGCTGTAGTAGAAATATATTACCCCAGAAAAGTTATTAAATAAAAAAAGTAAAGCTACTCATCTCAGATTTAAAGGTTTAGTCTAAACATTTATGACTTTTTTTTGTTCTTCAGCTGTATGTGACAATAGGAATGATAGTTCTTTACTTTTCCAGGTAGCGTCCCAAGACAACATTCTGCTCAGATCTACGTCCACGTCTGATAGATCACTCTTGTCTTATAAAATTATCTCTCACCGTCTTAGACGTCAAGCCAATCCCAAGCAGAAAAAGCGCCGAGACAAAAAGAAAACTAAAGTTCAAAAATGTTGTCAGAACCCTTGCATTCCAGAGAGCCATGGAAGTAAACTGGGCCAGGAAGCCATTGATAGCTATTGTCAATTCACGCAGAAGAACAACACAGGTGAGACCATAGAATTAGACGAGTGATGCTCAAAATTATTTGGCCGGCGGGCCATTGTAATGTCAAACACTCGTGTCGCGGGCCACATCAACAAAAAGGTAAAAAGGTGATTTTCTACACTTTATGCCGTCGTTTCAGCTGGCCGGATTGAATCACATCGCTGGCCGGATGTGGCCCGCGGGCAGTACTTTGGACATCACTGAATTAGTCGAATAGCAAAGAATCTAGGCCGAGAAAAGACAGATGTTAATGAAGAAAGATACAGTCAATAATTTTTCAAAACATATGTTGTTAGTGCTACAGGGCGGAAAACCTTTAAGTTTGGTTTCTTTCGTACTGGTACGATGAAGTTTTGGAGAATTTCTGGAATGGAAAAAAAGAAGATATACAGCTTAGTTAGGAATTTTCCATTGTTTGGGGGCCCGGGCTCCTGCATTTTTCGTAAAATTTTTAATATGTACACGTGCTATCCACCCCATGTGCATCCTACAGGGCTCACGTGCACATGCTTATCCAAGCCCTTGTGCACATGCTATCCATCACATGTGCCCCTAAACTACAGGGCCCGCATAAGTGCACATCCCATGTACATCCCTATCCTACAGGGCCTATGTGCACATGTTTATCCAAGCCCATGTGCATCCTTATCCTACAGGGCCATGTGCATCCTAACCATAAGTGCACATCCCATGTGCATCTCTAAACTACAGGCCCTAACCCTAACCCATGTACATTCCTATCCTATAAAACCCATGTGCACATCCCATGTGCATCCCTATCCTACAGGGCCCGCCTATCCATATGCACCTGTACTTCACTCCCGTGTATTCATGCCTATCCATCCATGTGCATCCTTATCCTCTACAGGGCCAATGTGCACATTTATTACCTACATCTATTTATGTGCCCAAGTGCATCCCTAACCTACAGGCCCGCCCATGTGCACATGCCTATCCTACAACGCTATCCTACATATGTAGGATACCTGTACTTCCCTCCCATGTGCATCCCATGTATTCATGTCTATCCATCCATATGCATCCTTATCCTCTACAGGGCCTATGTGCACATTTATCTACATATAACACTACATATGTACAAGCCCATGTGCATCTCTATTCTATCTATTCTATATGTGTAATATTCCCGTGTACATCTGTTCTACAGGGCCATATGCATATTTACTCACCCCATGTGTATCCTATCCAAGCTACGTGATCAGTAGCAATTCATACATTAACCCGTTATATTTTAACATTATCACAAACCATTAGTTGTATTAAACTATCAATTTTAAATTATTTTTTTTTAAATCATGAGAGACTATGAAAATAATTCTACCCTTATCGTGATTCGTACTCGTACCCTAGAATGAGATTTGATTAAGAGACAAACGCTGTGTCCACTAAGCCACACATCCATATAACAATTAATAGAACAACTACTTAAGAAGAAACTTAGCATCACATAAATAATGAACCGGTGACAGACTAAGACAAAAAAAGTTTTGGTTAAAAGTTGTGCACATTTATATAAGGCCAAAATACATGTATTTTAAAACATTCATAAATTACATTTGAATTCAATTTTTAAAAGCAAATTTAAAAACAAAAAATACGGGACTCTACGAGGTGGATGGTCTAATAATTGACAGAGAATGCTAAGATGGCGTCCAAAACCTCTAGGCCTAAACTCTACTATACATTTGTATAGCTATAGCTTGTGCTATTAGTTTGAAATCAACAAAACATCAAGATGTTTAATATCAACCTGCATACTCAATAAATCGTATAGCATATATAGCATGTTACGAAATCTCAGTTGGACCTACATCTATTTATACAAGGCTGGATTTAGACTTCAAAATATGTTTGTTGTACATTTTTAAGGTTAAAGTTTCCAAATTCCATGGGGATTTTGAATGGGCGTAGCAAGGATGGGTTGGGGTCCCCCCCTCCCCGAAATGAAATTCCTCCCCCCCCCTCATCTGTTGGGGGAGGGGTTAAGCTAAACTAAAAAATTTCTAGAGTTTTTTTTTATCAAATTCAAAACCTCCTTAGCTACGCTTATAGAATTTGGTGACTCTCTTTAATTTTATTCTAAAGCAAATTACAATCTCAAAACTCTCTGTATTTGAGATTTTGAACTCAAAACCATCTGGAGGGGTTTTAAAGCTATGGATATGCTCATTTTGAGTGTGTAATTTGCTTTTTTTTATATTGAAGAGGTATTGTTTAGCTTCAAACCCCGCTGAAAAAAAAGGGAGGGGGGTAAATTCAAAACCCCCCAACCCCCCGAAAAAAAATCCTGGCTACGCCCAAATTTGTTAACATATGTTAACTATTTTTTTTCTTTTCATTTTTGAACAGGTAAACAAGTAAGTTCCATTTTATTTTTAAATAAGTTTTGTTTTTAAAATTTAATATTAGCAACCCTTTTTAATAGGTCTTTTATTTAGTTATATTTAGAAATTGTGTAATATATATTTATATCAGTCTGCAGATATATTTGGGAGAGATCCAGGTCGCAACTGGGTTTGCTTAGTCGAGTATGATTTCATTAGAATGTGACATTTCACTCAAATCCAACTATTTCAGTTTCTCAAACGTGTGGTGCCCTCTAAATGGTAAAACTTTTGTTCGCGTTCCCCTAACCAGCTGGGTCCCTGGAGGAACGCAGTAGGCTTCAACAGTGCAGCCTGGGATGGTTTGAGAATAGAATTACAATAAAAGAAAATGTACAAAAACTACTTTATAAAAACAAAGCTTAAATTAAACGTGGTTTTATCTATAAGTTTGGCTCAGTCGTCTTATTCAATTTGTTATAGATCTAATAATAATAGATCTCTGCGATTTATAACATTTTTTACCAATTGTTTTTGTTTAGCACAATTTCATGCTTTTAGTTTTTTCAATGCGCTAAGATCCTATCACTTGTCTGGACCAGTTGGGAAAGGGATAGAGGGAGAAAGAAGGGGATATCTGAGTCAATATTACAGTTTGAAATGCCTTTATACACAAAAAAGTTAAAAGTTCAAGGGCTCTAGCTTTTTCAAGCCCATACACTAACAACTGTACCAGAGAAATGCTTATGAAATTATTGCATGTTTGAAAGTAACGACTTTTTTTTTTCAGCTGGAGACAGTGGAGTTTGTGGGGGACTTTTACAAGTACTACAGCTACAATAATTTTACAAAAAGTAGGTTGAAATCTTGTGTGTTTGTGTGTGTTTATTTGTAGTCTTAGTGACATAACAAACAGGCGCGCACAAACATTTTTTGGTAGTGATTCTTTTTGTTTGACTCCGTCATGTTAGCTGCTCCTACACTTTTTGTTTGACTCCGTCATGTTAGCTGCTTCTACACTTTTTGTTTGACTCCGTCATGTTAGCTGCTTCTACACTTTTTGTTTGACTCCGTCATGTTAGCTGCTCCTTCACTTTTTGTTTGACTCCGTCATGTTAGCTGCTCCTACACTTTTTGTTTGACTCCGTCATGTTAGCTGCTCCTACACTTTTTGTTTGACTCCGTCATGTTAGCTGCTCCTTCACTTTTTGTTTGACTCCGTCATGTTAGCTGCTCCTACACTTTTTGTTTGACTCCGTCATGTTAGCTGCTCCTTCACTTTTTGTTTGACTCCGTCATGTTAGCTGCTTCTACACTTTTTGTTTGACTCCGTCATGTTAGCTGCTCCTTCACTTTTTGTTTGACTCCGTCATGTTAGCTGCTCCTTCACTTTTTGTTTGACTCCGTCATGTTAGCTGCTTCTACACTTTTTGTTTGACTCCGTCATGTTAGCTGCTCCTTCACTTTTTGTTTGACTCCGTCATGTTAGCTGCTCCTACACTTTTTGTTTGACTCCGTCATGTTAGCTGCTCCTTCACTTTTTGTTTGACTCCGTCATGTTAGCTGCTCCTACACTTTTTGTTTGACTCCGTCATGTTAGCTGCTCCTACACTTTTTGTTTGACTCCGTCATGTTAGCTGCTCCTTCACTTTTTGTTTGACTCCGTCATGTTAGCTGCTCCTACACTTTTTGTTTGACTCCGTCATGTTAGCTGCTCCTTCAATTTTTGTTTGACTCCGTCATGTTAGCTGCTCCTACACTTTTTGTTTGACTCCGCCATGTTAGCTGCTCCTTCACTTTTTGTTTGACTCCGTCATGTTAGCTGCTCCTACACTTTTTGTTTGACTCCGCCATGTTAGCTGCTCCTTCACTTTTTGTTTGACTCCGTCATGTTAGCTGCTCCTACACTTTTTGTTTGACTCCGTCATGTTAGCTGCTCCTACACTTTTTGTTTGACTCCGTCATGTTAGCTGCTCCTTCACTTTTTGTTTGACTCCGTCATGTTAGCTGCTCCTACACTTTTTGTTTGACTCCGTCATGTTAGCTGCTCCTTCACTTTTTGTTTGACTCCGCCATGTTAGCTGCTCCTTCACTTTTTATTTGACTCCGTCATGTTAGCTGCTCCTACACTTTTTGTTTGACTCCGTCATGTTAGCTGCTCCTTCACTTTTTGTTTGACTCAGTCATGTTAGCTGCTCCTTCACTTTTTGTTTGACTCCGTCATGTTAGCTGCTCCTAAACTTTTTGTTTGACTCCGTCATGTTAGCTGCTCCTACACTTTTTGTTTGACTCCGTCATGTTAGCTGCTCCTTCACTTTTTGTTTGACTCCGCCATGTTAGCTGCTCCTTCACTTTTTGTTTGACTCCGTCATGTTAGCTGCTCCTTCACTTTTTGTTTGACTCCGTCATGTTAGCTGCTCCTACACTTTTTGTTTGACTCCGTCATGTTAGCTGCTCCTTCACTTTTTGTTTGACTCCATCATGTTAGCTGCTCCTACACTTTTTGTTTGACTCCGTCATGTTAGCTGCTCCTACACTTTTTGTTTGACTCCGCCATGTTAGCTGCTCCTAAACTTTTTGTTTGACTCCGTCATGTTAGCTGCTCCTTCACTTTTTGTTTGACTCCGTCATGTTAGCTGCTCCTACACTTTTTGTTTGACTCCGCCATGTTAGCTGCTCCTTCACTTTTTGTTTGACTCCGCCATGTTAGCTGCTCCTTCACTTTTTGTTTGACTCCGTCATGTTAGCTGCTCCTAAACTTTTTGTTTGACTCCGTCATGTTAGCTGCTCCTACACTTTTTGTTTGACTCCGTCATGTTAGCTGCTCCTTCACTTTTTGTTTGACTCCGCCATGTTTGCTGCTCCTACACTTTTTGTTTGACTCCGCCATGTTAGCTGCTCCTACACTTTTTGTTTGACTCCGTCATGTTAGCTGCTCCTAAACTTTTTGTTTGACTCCGTCATGTTAGCTGCTCCTACACTTTTTGTTTGACTCCGCCATGTTAGCTGCTCCTTCACTTTTTGTTTGACTCCGTCATGTTAGCTGCTCCTTCACTTTTTGTTTCACTCCGTCATGTTAGCTGCTCCTTCACTTTTTGTTTGACTCCGTCATGTTAGCTGCTCCTACACTTTTGTTTGACTCCGTCATGTTAGCTGCTCCTTCACTTTTTGTTTGACTCCGTCATGTTAGCTGCTCCTACACTTTTTGTTTGACTCCGTCATGTTAGCTGCTCCTTCACTTTTTGTTTGACTCCGTCATGTTAGCTGCTCCTACACTTTTTGTTTGACTCCGTCATGTTAGCTGCTCCTTCACTTTTTGTTTGACTCCGCCATGTTAGCTGCTCCTACACTTTTTGTTTGACTCCGCCATGTTAGCTGCTTCTACACTTTTTGTTTGACTCCGCCATGTTAGCTGCTCCTACACTTTTTGTTTGACTCCGTCATGTTAGCTGCTCCTTCACTTTTTGTTTGACTCCGCCATGTTAGCTGCTCCTACACTTTTTGTTTGACTCCGTCATGTTAGCTGCTCCTAAACTTTTTGTTCCTATTTTGTAATAAGCAAAACACACACACACACACGCACACAACTACATTTTAGAAAAAGATAAAACTTATATTAAGTGTATCAATAAGTTTGAATCAGACATGATGTCATCGACTTTATTTTTTGTTTTTATTGCTGGTCATAGTTTTGGGTGTAGGGGTGTAAAGGTGTAGGCTAATTAGTTTATGTTACTATTGCTATATATTGTTATATATTTGAATGCAAATTTTATTGTTTTTTGTATTTTTTTACAAGAGTGAATTTGAATAATTCTTTTTACAGTAATTTATTTTTGGAAAAAAAAAATTAATATTTGTGTGTGTGTGTTTCATTTTGGTTTTGAAAGCAGAAGAGTGTTACAACGATACAGAGTACTCCTGTGAAGTTTGTAAAGTGACAACCGTTCGATATCCTCACAAATGTAAGTCTTGAGATAGTGACTGTGTATTTGATCTAAGAAGACTATGTTCGTTTAATATAAACTATACAATGATAAGGATTCTAAATTGAACTTAATGTTTCAACGAAATAAAAGCTGCAAACATAAGAGCTTAAAAAAATGTGATTCTGCTTTGCTACAAACAAATCCACAAAATGATCATAAGGATTTTTTTTATCTTCTTTAAGCTAAGCATTAATTAATGACAATTTAGTTTTATGAAGCCGAAGATTTAAAAAAATTCTGACGCCAAAAATAATTTTTAACTAGCACTTGGAACTAGAAGTATATTAATAACTTGGAACTAGAAGTATATTAATAACTTGGAACTAGAAGTATATTAATATCTTGGGACTACAAGTATATTAATAACTTGGAACTAGAAGTATATTAATAACTTGGAACTAGAAGTATATTAATAACTTGGAACTAGAAGTATATTAATAACTTGGAACTAGAAATATATTAATAACTTGGAACTAGAAGTATATTAATAACTTGGAACTAGAAGTATATTAATAACTTGGAACTAGAAGTATATTAATAACTTGGAACTAGAAGTATATTAATAACTTGGGACTAGAAGTATATTAATAACTTGGAACTAGAAGTATATTAATATCTTGGAACTAGAAGTATATTAATAACTTGGAACTACAAGTATATTAATAACTTGGGACTAGAAGTATATTAATAACTTGGAACTTGAAGTATATTAATAACTTGGAACTAGAAGTATATTAATAACTTGGGACTAGAAGTATATTAATAACTTGGAACTAGAAGTATATTAATAACTTGGAACTAGAAGTATATTAATATCTTGGAACTAGAATTATATTAATAACTTGGAACTAGAAGTATATTAATAACTTGGAACTAGAAGTATAATAATAACTTGGAACTAGAAGTATATTAATAACTTGGAACTAGAAGTATATTAATAACTTGGGATTAGAAGTATATTAATAACTTGGAACTAGAAGTATATTAATAACTTGGGACTTGAAGTATATTAATTACTTGGAACTAGAAGTATATTAATAACTTGGAACTAGAAGTATATTAATAACTTGGAACTAGAAATATATTAATAACTTGGAACTAGAAGTATATTAATAACTTGGAACTAGAAGTATATTAATAACTTGGAACTAGAAGTATATTAATAACTTGGAACTAGAAGTATATTAATAACTTGGGACTAGAAGTATATTAATAACTTGGAACTAGAAGTATATTAATATCTTGGAACTAGAAGTATATTAATAACTTGGAACTACAAGTATATTAATAACTTGGGACTAGAAGTATATTAATAACTTGGAACTTGAAGTATATTAATAACTTGGAACTAGAAGTATATTAATAACTTGGGACTAGAAGTATATTAATAACTTGGAACTAGAAGTATATTAATAACTTGGAACTAGAAGTATATTAATATCTTGGAACTAGAATTATATTAATAACTTGGAACTAGAAGTATATTAATAACTTGGAACTAGAAGTATATTAATAACTTGGAACTAGAAGTATATTAATATATTGGGACTATAAGTATATTAATAACTTGGAACTAGAAGTATATTAATAACTTGGAACTAGAAGTATATTAATAACTTGGAACTAGAAGTATATTAATAACTTTGAACTAGAAGTATATTAATAACTTGGAACTAGAAGTATAATAATAACTTGGAACTAGAAGTATATTAATAGCTTGGAACTAGAAGTATATTAATAACTTGGGACTAGAAGTATATTAATAACTTGGAACTAGAAGTATATTAATAACTTGGGACTAGAAGTATATTAATAACTTGGAACTAGAAGTATATTAATAACTTGGAACTAGAAGTATATTAATAACTTGGAACTAGAAGTATATTAATAACTTGGAACTAGAAGTATATTAATAACTTGGGACTAGAAGTATATTAATAACTTGGAACTAGAAGTATATTAATATCTTGGAACTAGAAGTATATTAATAACTTGGAACTACAAGTATATTAATAACTTGGGACTAGAAGTATATTAATAACTTGGAACTTGAAGTATATTAATAACTTGGAACTAGAAGTATATTAATAACTTGGGACTAGAAGTATATTAATAACTTGGAACTAGAAGTATATTAATATCTTGGAACTAGAATTATATTAATAACTTGGAACTAGAAGTATATTAATAACTTGGAACTAGAAGTATATTAATAACTTGGAACTAGAAGTATATTAATAACTTGGGACTAGAAGTATATTAATAACTTGGAACTAGAAGTATATTAATAACTTGGAACTAGAAGTATATTAATATATTGGGACTAGAAGTATATTAATAACTTTGAACTAGAAGTATATTAATATCTTGGAACTAGAAGTATATTAATATCTTGGAACTAGAAGTATATTAATAACTTGGAACTAGAAGTATATTAATATCTTGGAACTAGAAGTATATTAATATCTTGGAACTAGAAGTATATTAATAACTTGGAACTAGAAGTATAATAATAACTTGGAACTAGAAGTATATTAATATCTTGGAACTAGAAGTATATTAATAACTTGGAACTAGAAGTATAATAATAACTTGGAACTAGAAGTATATTAATAACTTGGAACTAGAAGTATATTAATAACTTGGGACTAGAAGTATATTAATAACTTGGAACTAGAAGTATATTAATATCTTGGGACTAGAAGTATATTAATAACTTGGAACTAGAAGTATATTAATAACTTGGAACTAGAAGTATAATAATAACTTGGAACTAGAAGTATATTAATAACTTGGGACTAGAAGTATATTAATAACTTGGGACTAGAAGTATATTAATAACTTGGAACTAGAAGTATATTAATAACTTGGAACTAGAAGTATATTAATAACTTGGAACTAGAAGTATATTAATAACTTGGAACTAGAAGTATATTAATATCTTGGAACTAGAAGTATATTAATAACTTGGGACTAGAAGTATATTAATAACTTGGAACTAGAAGTATATTAATATCTTGGAACTAGAAGTATATTAATAACTTGGAACTACAAGTATATTAATAACTTGGGACTAGAAGTATATTAATAACTTGGAACTAGAAGTATATTAATAACTTGGAACTACAAGTATATTAATAACTTGGGACTAGAAGTATATTAATAACTTGGAACTAGAAATATATTAATAACTTGGAACTAGAAGTATATTAATAACTTGGAACTAGAAGTATATTAATAACTTGGGACTAGAAGTATATTAATAACTTGGAACTAGAAATATATTAATAACTTGGAACTAGAAGTATAATAATAACTTGGAACTAGAAGTATATTAATAACTTGGGACTAGAAGTATATTAATAACTTGGAACTAGAAGTATATTAATAACTTGGAACTAGAAGTATAATAATAACTTGGAACTTGAAGTATATTAATAACTTGGAACTAGAAGTATATTAATAACTTGGGACTAGAAGTATATTAATAACTTGGAACTAGAAGTATATTAATAACTTGGGACTAGAAGTATATTAATAACTTGGAACTAGAAGTATATTAATAACTTGGAACTAGAAGTATATTAATAACTTGGAACTAGAAGTATATTAATATATTGGGACTAGAAGTATATTAATATATTGGGACTAGAAGTATATTAATAACTTGGAACTAGAAGTATATTAATAACTTGGAACTAGAAGTATATGAATAACTTGGAACTGGAAGTATATTAATAATTTGGAACTAGAAGTATATTAATAACTTGGAACTAGAAGTATATTAATAACTTGGAACTAGAAGTATATTAATAACTTGGGACTAGAAGTATATTAATAACTTGGAACTAGAAGTATATTAATAACCTCGAACTAGAAGTATATTAATAACTTGGGACTCGCAATTAGGGAGCCAGACCATTACTCTGTACACAGGAAACACGAGCAGTTACTGCATTTTGTTCATCCTTAGTCTGGGATAGAACAAGCGTTTTGAGCACTATCTCTGTTGGTTTTTCTATACACTACTCTATACATTAATGAAGCTTCGTAAGACTCCATGCAAATATATTTTTGTTAATCATTATAAAATGTATTTTAACTTTTACTTCATCAATGTCTCGAGATTAGTCATTTGTACATACTTAAGTTGTAATACATTTCTTTCTGATGTCACTATGTCACTGCCAGATTCGCCTCTTCACTTTTATCAGAAGAAAGCCAACTACTCAGACAAACTGATCAAGATGGTGAACAAGACAACATTTGAGACAGTCACTTCAGGCTCATACTTACTACATTTAAATGTAACTTTTTGTTTCTAATTATAAATTTGATAAATTAGATGTTTACAGTAATTTAGGATACGATTGATAAGCATTTTAGACAACTTTTGCTGTTTGAATTTCGGCAAGATTATCTAAATGTTTTCGCTTTCGCGCCCCACTGCAAACACAGTTTTTACAAACCTTTATTTTACTAAAAAAAAGCAGCCATTAGTTCAGACTATGATTCTGAGGGCCGAATTGATGAAGTGTCTTAGAAGAATATTGGAGATCGGATCGAGACCATTCGTTATAGACTTGTGATGTAGCAATGAAATATTGGTCTACACTGCCCACAGGTTGTGATGTTGCTATTCAGTGTTCAGGCCTTTTATAACAATGATATGATCTACGATATGATCGAGCTTGTTAAAGCTGGATAGGTACTTTGTAAATAAGTATACATCGCAAGGCTGCTATTAAATGCAACATAATGAGAAGGACAAACAGCTTGAGGATAAATGCCAGAAAGAAAACTTTAAACTTTTGCGACATTCAAAGACTGCTCATACATTGGAACGTTCTGCCTGTGTTGACTTTGATTGTTCTCCTTTGACGTTTATTAAGACAGACCAAATGACAACCAATGTTTACACAACAATAATGAAAAATGAACCAAAATTATAAACAATAAAAATAACATCACGAGAAGGATCCAGGGAGGACTACGTCAGAGTGCTTTAGGATAACTAAGCAAAATTTTTAGGCTTACAATGAAACTCAGTGCGAAAAAGTCTTACATATTTTTGTTAGCTTGACCAGACAAAACCATCATTTTTAAGATGTTTCATTGTAAGCCTAAAAATTATTTATTAGATAGGTTGACAAGCAAAGGTTAAAGACGACACCATTTCATAAGTGGTGGTAGCGTATAGGAACAGATAGGGACCACTCCACCCTCACAGGGATGGTGTTAACACAGGCCAATGTTCAAGGGATGTGATAAAATGATCATTTAGTTATTGTGAAACCTCGGGAAAGAGGTGCATCCCTACTCTATTCCTGGTCTCTAGGCCCTTTGGTCAGGATCATAAAAAGGTGCAAGCTAGACCCTTAATGGACACTCACTGAGTTCAATAAGTACTGCGTAGAGTGTAGACCAAGAATAGAGAAAGGCTTGTAGGTTATTGATAAAATTAGTTGCTTAACATTGAATTGCTGTGCGTAGAGTTGGCTAACGAATACATCACCATGAAACCATTACTTTGACATCTCTCACCAGATTGTAATGATTGGAGAACATAATAATCTTTCGGTCGGTATACTTGTCAACTCAAACGCTGTTCTAGCTTGCCCTAAAGGAGGATTATTGCTTCCTTACGAGCCAGTAAAAAGATATAGACTGTGTAGCATAGATGGTGAGTCTATAGATAGATAGATAGATAGATAGATAGATAGATAGATAGATAGATAGATAGATAGATAGATAGATAGATAGATAGATAGATAGATAGATATAGATAGATAGATAGATAGATAGATAGATAGATAGATAGATAGATAGATAGATAGATAGATAGATAGATAGATAGATAGAGATAGATAGATAGATAGATAGATAGATAGATAGATAGATAGATAGATAGATAGATAGATAGATAGATAGATAGATAGATAGATAGATAGGGTTATGGAATGATTGAAGGATCGACTGATTGATTGATTGATTGATTGATTGATTGATTGATTGATGTGGACTGATAGATACATAGATGGATGGCATGGATGTATCGATCTCGTTTATGTAAATATTAAACAATTATCTATATCTATATTTTTTTAATTCAGGCGTTGTGAATGTAAAGACTGGAGACTCCATTCAGATCCATACAATGGAGGAGAACATGACAGTCAGATTACATCAGGTGTCTCTATTTAAAATGGTTTTGTTGCATGCTACAAACTAAAAAGATCTTCAGAACAGGCATAATATACTCAGGCTCCTCAGTCGTTAGAAGTTTGTTTGGAAACATTGCATAGCAACGCACATTTCCGCTTGTGAAGAAAGAGGTGATAACGCTAGAAATTAAATAAAACAAAAAACAAGAGAGAAAGAGACTCTCAGACAGAGAGAGAGAGAACAAATTGAATTTAAACTTCTAATGAGTGTAAAAATTAAATGTGAAAACAAACTTTTTAATGACTGGAGAGTGGCAATGAAATAAATCCTTCTTATATTTTGAATTAAGAAAATATTACTTTTTGAAATAAAGCATTACTGGTCTGATCATTGAGTAGATAGTAAGATATATTTTAAAATATGAACTGTCTTGGAAATGTCCATGCTCTCAATAGTGTTTTAAATATTTATCTTATAGTTTTGTTTATAAGAATCCTCCCCTACAGTTGTTGTTTAGTCCCTCTAGTGTAAACCAACAACAAAAGTTCCCAAAGCTTTGTCAACAAATTCTTAATTAAATGATCGAAGTCTAAGCTTTGTCAACAAATTCTTAATTAAATGATCGAAGTCTAAGCTTTGTCAACAAATTCTTAATTAAATGATCGAAGTCTAAGCTTTGTCAACAAATTCTTAATTAAATGATCGAAGTCTAAGTTTTGTCAACAAATTCTTAATTAAATGATCGAAGTCTAAGCTTTGTCAACAAATTCTTAATTAAATGATCGAAGTCTAAGCTTTGTCAACAAATTCTTAATTAAATGATCGAAGTCTAAGCTTTGTCAACAAATTCTTAATTAAATGATCGAAGTCTAAGCTTTGTCAACAAATTCTTAATTAAATGATCGAAGTCTCTGCTTGCAAAAATGTGAAGTTTGTAAATTTGTATAAAAGATTTGTGTGTGTCTCCGAGCATTTTTTCTTTTGAAGCTGGCTATTTGTCTAATTATTTTATATTCTAATGAGTAGTATCTTGTCGGCAACATGTTCCTGTAATGAACTGTATGCTAGATCTTTAGATTCCTTTTTTTTATTTTCTAATGTAGGACCCTCTCTGTTTGTTTTATATACTTCCATTGCATTTTATCTAGGCCTGTATTTTATCTTTGTTCTTTTCTGTATTGTATTAACTCATCATGTAGTCATTGACAATTTATAAGCGTCTCTTTATTTTGAAGTGGCTGACAGGTTTAAAGCTCTTTTGAAAGACCTTTTTAGGACCCCCTTGAGTCCACACAACTTTAATAAGTACTTGAGAAACGAAATGTAAAGGTGCTTGGTCGCTTTCTTTGTGCTGGCCACATGACACGCTAGTTAACCACCGATGAATTGTACAGCATTAGCCCCCATAGGTTGTAAGGTCTGAAAAGAGTAGGCCTACCTTTTTTTTTTTACAACGCTTATATCATGTCTGTCTGTCTGACCACAAATGTGTACATGTTGTTTCTCATACACCCATGTACATGTTGTTTCTCCTACACCCAATCTCGGATCACGCTGAAATTTTATACAATTATTTTCCTGACAACGCACGAGTAAGTACAAAAAAAATATAATTTAATAAAATACTTTGTTTGGTATCTCAAACAAGGGAAAGAAATAGTACTTGACTGAAGCGGTGGTATAAGCTGAATTAGTCCCCTTTATATTAGGCTGCCGTCCAGGGCATAGTGAACACAAACGTTAAATAGAAACAATACAATGCAATACAATCTTCAAGTTCATAGACTCTTCGCTAGCAGAGTGGCTACCGCGTTGGCTCAAGAAGCTGAGAAAGTTTAAGTCCACAAGTTTAATTTCATGTCGTGCCCTTTTTTTAACATTTATTTTTATAAATGCTCTTTTTATTGTTAGTCTAGATGTATTACAAAATTTAGTTACATGACTGATCTAAACTAATTGATACAAGTACGCTAAATATAAGCTTTTTTTAAAAAGTTTTTTATAATGTTTTTCTTTATTCAAAGAGGGAAAGCAATAATAATTGCACAAAAATTTGGCTACAATTCTTGCTGGACTTGTTCTTACAAAAAAATGTATATCTATGTTAATACTTCAAACCTTTTCTCAACATTGTATATTCATTATTTTATTCTGTAAAACTCTGTGTGTGTGTGTGTGTGTGTAAATAATGAACTTCATATTTTATTGTAAATGTGTACAGTTATTTTTCATTTGTGAAATAAAATACAGACATTCTGGTGGCAATGTTATGTTGTTTATTTCAAGATAAGAAGCATTTAGTTTCATATTTATACAACCATAAACAGTATGAAAGAAACGCAAAATGAAACCTCATTCAATTTCATTCATAATTCACAAAGTAGAAACATAATTATAATTTTTGGAATATACTTTTCCAGTATTTGTTTAGAATTCTTTTATTCACATTATTTTCTTGCCATTTTGTTAGTTATAATGTAAAGAAAAGAATTAAATGTTAGAAACAAATAGTGTAGCTTAAAATTTAGGGTAAACAATCGAGTTAATTAGGGGAAACAATCGAAGAATCAAAAAGTTTTGAGTCTATACAACTGCAATCTAATATTTGAGTTATTATTTATTCATAAAATGACAATGCAAAATTGCGTAGGATTATTAATCATCGTTACTATTGCAAATATTCTATTTTTTCATCTATGGAGAATTCTGTAATTTACATTATAGCAATTATCTCCTTGGATAGATAATTGGATAGAATATTGTTATTTAACTGTATGTTTATAAATAGCAATACAATATAGGCTTATTTTATCATCATTAAAAATTTGTTGAGCTAAATAAAACTATTAGAAAGATTTTTATAACACTATGCAACATTTCATAAACGACAAATCATAAAGAAATATTTTAGGCTTCATCCAAAATTATTACAACATTGTCTAGGGGACACAACCTGAACTGACATTCGTTCAGATGAAATATGCAACTAGGCGTTCAATTGGGTAAAGTATTTACAATGAGGCTAAAATGTGTTACTTAAAGATGATAGCATATTGAAGTTTGAACTAGCAATGTGACGGATAATGTTTTCAGGCGTATATCATGTGTCATTCATTCACAAATATATCACATCACCTTATAACAATACATTTTTTCCCCTTATTCAGAATAGCCTAAATTATTAAAATTGACCGGGTGTTTTCGTTTATTTAGTCATGATTTGTTTGGTACAACAAATAATTGTTTGAAGTATCAACTTGATTCATGAACGGATGGGGGAGAAATAGCGTTAGCAATTATTTAAGGGGACTAAGCCCAACAAATTATATATGTTAATACTATACTAAAGTATTAGTTTCCTTTGTTTTATTAATTTTCTAATTGGTTACGTTTTTTATTGATTCATGTCTTGTGTATGTCAATGAATAATTATGCGAAGTTTCAGCTTGATCCGGAAATGGGTGTGGGAGAAATTACGTATACACACTTTTTACCAGACATTCAGAAAGAATGTAAAAAGTGTCTGTTAAAAGGCTTGTTCTTGTCAAATCTCTGTCAGCAGTAGCCATGAAATACTCTCAGGACGGTCCAGTAGAAGCTGTAAGTTTGGTACCATTGTTTTGAGTTGAAGTTGGTCTCCCAGTTCAAGTTTCAGCACACCTGCAAGTAGCAAGGCAATACTAAAGGTTAACACATACACTGGAAATAGAAGTTAAATTTTATCTTTAAAAAAGGAAGAATATATGGTTAGACGAAAGGAAGAATAGATGGAGAGACGGAAGGAAGAATAGATGGATAGACGGAAGGAAGAATAGATGGATAGATGGAAGGAAGAATAGATGGATAGATGGAAGGAAAAATAGATGGATAGATTAAAGAAAGAATAGAAGGATAGACAGAAGGAATAATAGATGGATAGGTGGAAGAAAGAATAGATGGATAAATGGAAGGAAGAATAGATGGATAGACGGAAGGAAGAATAGATGGATAAATGGAAGGAAGAATAGATGGATAGATAGAAGGAGGAATAGATGGATAGATGAAAGGAAGAATAGATGGATAGACGGAAGGAAGGATAGATGAATAGACGAAAGGAAGAATAGATGGATAGACGGAAGGAAGAATAGATTAATAGATGGAAAGAAGAATAGATGGTTAGACGGAAGGAAGAATAGATGTATAGATGGAAGGAAGAATATATGGATAAATAGAAGGAAGAAAAGATGGATAGACGGAAGGAAGGATAGATAGATAGACGGAAGGAAGAATAGATGGATAGACGGAAATAAAGAATAGATAAATAGACGGAAATAAAGAATAGATGGATAGATGGAAGGAAGAATAGATGTATAGACGGAAAGAAGAATAGATGGATAGACGGAAAGTAGAATAGATGGATAGATTGAAGGAAGAATAGATGAATAGACAGAAAGAAAAATAGATGGATAAACGGAAAAAAGAATAGATGGATACATGGAAGGAAGAATAGATGGATAGACGGAAGGAAGAATAGATGGATAGATGGAAGGAAGAATAGATGGACAGACGGAAGGAAAAATAAATAAATAGACGGAAGGAAGAATAAATAAATAGACGGAAGGAAGAATAGATGGATAGATGGAAGGAAGAATAGATGAAAAGACGGAATGAAGAATTGATGGATAGACAGAAGGAAGAATAGATGGATAGATGGAAAGAAGAATAGATGGATAGATGGAAGGAAGAAAAGATGGATAGACGGAAGAATAGATGGATAGACGGAAGGAAGAATAGATGGATAGACATAAGGAAGAATAGATGGATAGACGGAAGGAAGAATAGATGGATAGATGGAAGGAAGAATAGATGGATAGATAAAAGGAAGAATAGATGGAAAGACGGAATGAAGAATTAATGGATAGATGGAAAGATAAATAGATGAATAGATGGAAGGAAGAATAGATGGATAGATGGAAGGAAGAATAGATGGAAAGACGGAATGAAGAATTGATGGATAGACGGAAGGAAGAATAGATGGATAGACAGAAGGAAGAATAGATGGATATACGGAAGGAAGAATAGATGGATAGACGGAAGGAAGAATAGATGGATAGACGGAAGGAAGAATAGATGGATAGACGGAAGAAAGAAAAGATGGATAGACGGAAGGAAGAATAGATGGATAGATGGAAGGAAGAATAGAATGAAAGATGGAAGGAAGAATAGATGGATAGACGAAAGGAAGAATAGATGGAGAGATGGAAGGAAGAATAGATGGATAGAAGGAAGGAAGAATAGATGGATAGACGAAAAGAAAAATAGATGGATAGACGGAAGGAAGAATAGATGGACAGATGGAAGGAAGAATATGTAGATAGTTGGGAGGAAGAATAGATGGATAGACGGAAGAAAGAATAGATAGATGGATAGACGTAAGGAAGAATAGATGGATAGACGGAAGGAGGAATAGATGGATAGATGGAATGAAGAATAGATGGCAAGACGGAAGAAAAAAAAGATGGATATGTGAAAGGAAGAATAGATGGATAGACGGAAGGAAGAATAGATGGATAGATTTCAGAAAGAATAGATGGATAGATGGAAGGAAGAATAGATGTATAGACGGAAGTAAGAATAGATGTATAGACGGAAATAAAGAATAGATGGATAGATGGAAGGAAGAATAGAATTATAGACGGAAAGAAGAATAGATGAATAGACGGAAGGAAGAATAGATGGATAGATGGAATGAAAAATAGATGGATAGACGGAAGGAAGAAAAAATGGATAGACGGAAAGAAGAATAGATGGATAGATGGAAGGAAGAATAGATGAATAGACGGAAGGAAGAATAGATGGATAGACGGAAAAAAGAATAGATGGATATATGGAAGGAAGAATAGATGGATAGATGGAAGGAAGAATAGATGAATAGACGGAAGGAAAAATAGATGGATAGACGGAAGGAAGAGTAGATGGACTGACGGAAGGAAGAATATATACAAAGACGGAAGAAAGAATAGATGGATAGACGGAAGGAGGAATAGAAGGATAGATGGAAGGAAGAATAGATGGATAGACGGAAGGGAGAATATATGGATAGATGGAAGGAAGAATAGATAGAGAGATGGAAGGAAGAATAGATGGATAGACGAAAGGAAGAATAGATGGACAGACAGAAGAAAGAATAGATGGATAGACGGAAGGAAGAATAGATGGATAGACGGAAGGAAGAATAGATGGATAGATGGAAGGAAGAATAGATGAAGAGATAGATGGAAGAATAGATGGATAGACGATAGGAAGAATAGATGAATAGACAGAAGAAAGAATAGAATAATAGACGGAAGGAAGAATAGATGGATAGACGGAAGGATGAATAGATGGATAGATGGAAGGAAAAATAGATGGATAGACGGAAGGAAGAATAGATGGATAGATGAAAGAAGAAAAGATGGATAGATGGAAGGAAGAATGGATGAATAGACGGAAGGAAGAATAGATGGATAGACGGATAAAAGAATAGATGGATAGATGGAAGGAAGAATAGATGGATAGATGGAAGGAAGAATAGATGGATAGACGGAAGGAAAAATAGATGGATAGACGGAAGGAAGAATAGATGGACAGACGGAAGGAAGAATATATAGATGGATAGATGGAAGGAAGAATAGATGGATAGATGGAAGGAAGAATAGTTGGATAGACGGAAGATAGAATAGATGGATAGAAGGAAGGAAGAATAGATGGATAGACGGAAAGAAAAATAGATGGATAGACGGAAGGAAGAATAGATGGACAGACGGATGGAAGAATATGTAGATAGTTGGGAGGAAGAATAGATGGATAGACGGAAGAAAGAATAGATGGATAGACGTAAGGAAGAATAGATGGATAGACGGAAGGAGGAATAGATGGATAGATGGAAGGAAGAATAGATGGATAGACGGAAGGAAGAATAGATGGTTAGACAGAAGGAAGAATAGATGGATAGACGGAAGGAAGAATAGATGGATAGATGGAAGGAAGATAAGATGTATAGACGGAAGAATAGATGGATAGACGAAAGGAAGAAAAGATGGATAGACGGAAATAAAGAATAGATGGATAGATGGAAGAAAGAATAGATGTATAGACGGAAGGAAGAATAGATGGATAGACGGAAAGAAGAATAGATGGATAAATGGAAGGAAGAATAGATAAATAGACGGAAAGAAAAATAGATGGATAGACATAAGGAAGAATAGATGTATAGATGAAAGAAGAATAGATGAATAGACGGAAGGAAGAATAGATGGATAGACGGATAAAAGAATAGATGGATAGATGGAAGGAAGAATAGATGGATAGATGAAAGGAAGAATAGATGGATAGACGGAAGGAAGAATAGATGGATAGATGGAAGGAATAATAGATGGATAGATGGAAGAAAGAATAGATGGAAAGAAGGAATGAAGAATTGATGGATAGACGGAAGGAAGTATAGATGGATAGATGGAAGGAAGAATAGATGGATAGACAGAAGAAAGAATAGATGGATAGATGGAAGGAAGAATAGATGGATAGATGGAAGAAAGAATAGATGGAAAGACGGAATGAAGAATTAATGGATAGACGGAAGGAAGAATAGATGGATAGATGGAATTAAGAATAGATGGATAGATGGAAGGAAGAATAGATGGAGAGACGGAAGGAAGTATAGATGGATAGATGAAAGAAAAAATAGATGGATAGACGGAAGAAAGAAAAGATGGATAGATGGAAGGAAGAATAGATGGAGAGATGAAAGGAAGAATAGATAGATAAATGGAATGAAGAATAGATGGCAAGACGGAAGAAAAAAAAGATGGATATGTGAAAGGAAGAATAGATGGATAGACAAAAGGAAGAATAGATGGATAGACGGAAGGAAGAATAGATGGATAGATTTAAGAAAGAATTGATGGATAGATGGAAGGAAGAATAGATGGATAGATGGAAGAAAGAATAGACTGATAGACGGAAGGAAGAATAGATGTATAGACGGAAGGAAGAATAGATGGATAGATGGAAGGAAGATAAGATGTATAGACGGAAGAATAGATAGATAGACGAAAGGAAGAATAGATGGATAGATGAAAGGAAGAAAAGATGGATAGACGGAAATAAAGAATAGATGGATAGATGGAAGGAAGAATAGATGTATAGACGGAAGGAAGAATAGATGGATAGACGGAAGGAAGAATAGATGGATAGACGGAAGGAAGAAAATATGGATATTTGGAAGGAAGAATACATGGATAGATGGAAGGAAGAATAGATGGATAGACGGAAGGAAAAATAGATGGATAGATGGAAGGAAGAGTAGATGGTCTGACGGAAGGAAGAATATATAGATAGACGGAAAGAAGAATAGATGGATAGATGGAAGGAAGAATAGATGAATAGACGGAAGTAAGAATAGATGGATAGACGGAAGGAAGAATAGATGGACAGACGGAAGAAAGAATATATAGATGGATAGATGGAAGGAAGAATAGATGGATAGACGGAAAGAAGAATAGATGGTTAGACGGTAGGAAGAATAGATGGATAGACGGAAGGAAGAATAGATGGATAGATGGAAGGAAGATAAGATGTATAGACGAAAGAATAGATGGATAGACGAAAGGAAGAATAGATGGATAGATGAAAGGAAGAAAAGATGGATAGATGGAAATAAAGAATAGATGGATAGATGGAAGGAAGAATAGATGGATAGATAGAAGGAAGAATAGATGGTTAGACGGTAGGAAGAATACATGGATAGACGGAAGGAAGAATAGATGGATAGATGGAAGGAAGATAAGATGTATAGACGAAAGAATAGATGGATAGACGAAAGGAAGAATAGATGGATAGATGAAAGGAAGAATAGATGGATATATGGAAGGAAGAATAGATGGATAGATGGAATGAAGAATAGATGGATAGATAGAAGGAAGAATAGATGGATAGACGAGAGGAAGAATAGATCGATAGATGGAAGGAAGAATAGATGGATAGATGGAATGAAGAATAGATGGATAGATAGAAGGAAGAATAGATGGATAGACGGAAGGAAGAATAGATCGATATTTGGAAGGAAGAATAGATGGATAGACGGAAGAAAGAATAGATGGATAGACGGAAGAAAAAAAAGATGGATATGTGAAAGGAAGAATAGTTGGAGAGATAAAAAGGAAGAATAAATGGATAGATAGAACGAAGAATAGATGGATAGACGGTAGGAGGAATAGATGGATAGATGGAAGGAAAAACAGATATAGAGATGGATAGAAGAATAGATGGATAGAAGGAAGAAAAAAAAGATGGATAGATGGAATGAAGAATAGATGGATAGACGGAAGGAAGAATAGATGGAGAGATAAAAGAAGAATAGATGGATAGATGGAAGGAAGAATAGATGAATAGACGGAAGGAAGAATAGATGGATAGACGGAAGGAAAAATAGATGGATAGACGGAAGGAAGAATAGATGGACAGAGGGAAGGAAGAATATATAGATGGATAGATGGAAAGAAGAATAGATGGATAGATGGAAGGAAGAATAGATGGATAGACGGAAGATAGAATAGATGGATAGAAGGAAGGAAGAATAGATGGATAGACGGAAAGAAAAATAGATGGATAGACGGAAGGAAGAATAGATGGACAGACGGAAGGAAGAATATGTAGATAGTTGGGAGGAAGAATAGATGGATAGACGGAAGAAAGAATAGATGGATAGACGTAAAGAAGAATAGATGGATAGACGGAAGGAGGAATAGATGGATAGATGGAAGGAAGAATAGATGGTTAGACAGAAGGAAGAATAGATGGATAGACGGAAGGAAGAATAGATGGATAGATGGAAGGAAGATAAGATGTATAGACGGAAGAATAGATGGATAGACGAAAGGAATAATAGATGGATAGATGAAAGGAAGAAAAGATGGATAGACGGAAATAAAGAATAGATGGATAGATGGAAGGAAGAATAGATGTATAGACGGAAGGAAGAATAGATGGATAGATGAAAGGAAGAATAGATGGATAGAAGGAAGAATACATGGATAGATAGATGGAAGGAAGAATAGATGGATAGATGGAAGGAAAAATAGATGGATAGATTAAAGAAAGAATAGATGGATAGACAGAAGGAATAATAGATGGATAGGTGGAAGAAAGAATAGATGGATAAATGGAAGGAAGAATAGATGGATAGACGGAAGGAAGAATAGATGGATAAATGGAAGGAAGAATAGATGGATAGATAGGAGGAGGAATAGATGGATAGATGAAAGGAAGAATAGATGGTTAGACGGAAGGAAGAATAGATGTATAGATGGAAGGAAGAATATATGGATAAATAGAAGGAAGAAAAGATGGATAGACGGAAGGAAGGATAGATAGATAGACGGAAGGAAGAATAGATGGATAGACGGAAATAAAGAATAGATAAATAGACGGAAATAAAGAATAGATAGATAGATGGAAGGAAGAATAGATGTATAGACGGAAAGAAGAATAGATGGATAGACGGAAAGTTGAATAGATGGATAGATTGAAGGAAGAATAGATGAATAGACAGAAAGAAGAATAGATGGATAAACGGAAAAAAGAATAGATGGATACATGGAAGGAAGAATAGATGGATAGACGGAAGGAAGAATAGATGGATAGATGGAAGGAAGAATAGATGGACAGACGGAAGGAAAAATAAATAAATAGACGAAAGGAAGAATAAATAAATAGATGGATAGATGGAAGGAAGAATAGATGAAAAGACGGAATGAAGAATTGATGGATAGACAGAAGGAAGAATAGATGGATAGATGGAAAGAAGAATAGATGGATAGATGGAAGGAAGAAAAGATGGATAGACGGAAGAATAGATGGATAGACGGAAGGAAGAATAGATGGATAGACATAAGGAAGAATAGATGGATAGACGGAAGGAAGAATAGATGGATAGATGGAAGGAAGAATAGATGGATAGATAAAAGGAAGAATAGATGGAAAGACGGAATGAAGAATTGATGGATAGACGGAAAGATAAATAGATGAATAGATGGAAGGAAGAATAGATGGATAGATGGAAGGAAGAATAGATGGAAAGACGGAATGAAGAATTGATGGATAGACGGAAGGAAGAATAGATGGATAGACAGAAGGAAGAATAGATGGATAGACGGAAGGAAGAATAGATGGATAGACGGAAGGAAGAATAGATGGATAGACGGAAGGAAGAATAGATGGATAGACGGAAGAAAGAATAGATGGATAGACGGAAGGAAGAATAGATGGATAGATGGAAGGAAGAATAGAATGAAAGATGGAAGGAAGAATAGATGGATAGACGAAAGGAAGAATAGATGGAGAGATGGAAGGAAGAATAGATGGATAGAAGGAAGGAAGAATAGATGGATAGACGAAAAGAAAAATAGATGGATAGACGGAAGGAAGAATAGATGGACAGACGGAAGGAAGAATATGTAGATAGTTTGGAGGAAGAATAGATGGATAGACGGAAGAAAGAATAGATGGATAGACGTAAAGAAGAATAGATGGATAGACGGAAGGAGGAATAGATGGATAGATGGAAGGAAGAATAGATGGTTAGACAGAAGGAAGAATAGATGGATAGACGGAAGGAAGAATAGATGGATAGATGGAAGGAAGGTAAGATGTATAGACGGAAGAATAGATGGATAGACGAAAGGAATAATAGATGGATAGATGAAAGGAAGAAAAGATGGATAGACGGAAATAAAGAATAGATGGATAGATGGAAGGAAGAATAGATGTATAGACGGAAGGAAGAATAGATGGATAGATGAAAGGAAGAATAGATGGATAGAAGGAAGAATACATGGATAGATAGATGGAAGGAAGAATAGATGGATAGATGGAAGGAAAAATAGATGGATAGATTAAAGAAAGAATAGATGGATAGACAGAAGGAATAATAGATGGATAGGTGGAAGAAAGAATAGATGGATAAATGGAAGGAAGAATAGATGGATAGACGGAAGGAAGAATAGATGGATAAATGGAAGGAAGAATAGATGGATAGATAGGAGGAGGAATAGATGGATAGATGAAAGGAAGAATAGATGGTTAGACGGAAGGAAGAATAGATGTATAGATGGAAGGAAGAATATATGGATAAATAGAAGGAAGAAAAGATGGATAGACGGAAGGAAGGATAGATAGATAGACGGAAGGAAGAATAGATGGATAGACGGAAATAAAGAATAGATAAATAGACGGAAATAAAGAATAGATGGATAGATGGAAGGAAGAATAGATGTATAGACGGAAAGAAGAATAGATGGATAGACGGAAAGTAGAATAGATGGATAGATTGAAGGAAGAATAGATGAATAGACAGAAAGAAGAATAGATGGATAAACGGAAAAAAGAATAGATGGATACATGGAAGGAAGAATAGATGGATAGACGGAAGGAAGAATAGATGGATAGATGGAAGGAAGAATAGATGGACAGACGGAAGGAAAAATAAATAAATAGACGAAAGGGAGAATAAATAAATAGATGGATAGATGGAAGGAAGAATAGATGAAAAGACGGAATGAAGAATTGATGGATAGACAGAAGGAAGAATAGATGGATAGATGGAAAGAAGAATAGATGGATAGATGGAAGGAAGAAAAGATGGATAGACGGAAGAATAGATGGATAGACGGAAGGAAGAATAGATGGATAGACATAAGGAAGAATAGATGGATAGACGGAAGGAAGAATAGATGGATAGATGGAAGGAAGAATAGATGGATAGATAAAAGGAAGAATAGATGGAAAGACGGAATGAAGAATTGATGGATAGACGGAAAGATAAATAGATGAATAGATGGAAGGAAGAATAGATGGATAGATGGAAGGAAGAATAGATGGAAAGACGGAATGAAGAATTGATGGATAGACGGAAGGAAGAATAGATGGATAGACAGAAGGAAGAATAGATGGATAGACGGAAGGAAGAATAGATGGATAGACGGAAGGAAGAATAGATGGATAGACGGAAGGAAGAATAGATGGATAGACGGAAGAAAGAATAGATGGATAGACGGAAGGAAGAATAGATGGATAGATGGAAGGAAGAATAGAATGAAAGATGGAAGGAAGAATAGATGGATAGACGAAAGGAAGAATAGATGGAGAGATGGAAGGAAGAATAGATGGATAGAAGGAAGGAAGAATAGATGGATAGACGAAAAGAAAAATAGATGGATAGACGGAAGGAAGAATAGATGGACAGACGGAAGGAAGAATATGTAGATAGTTGGGAGGAAGAATAGATGGATAGACGGAAGAAAGAATAGATGGATAGACGTAAGGAAGAATAGATGGATAGACGGAAGGAGGAATAGATGGATAGATGGAATGAAGAATAGATGGCAAGACGGAAGAAAAAAAAGATGGATATGTGAAAGGAAGAATAGATGGATAGACGGAAGGAAGAATAGATGGATAGATTTCAGAAAGAATAGATGGATAAATGGAAGGAAGAATAGATGTATAGACGGAAGGAAGAATAGATGTATAGACGTAAATAAAGAATAGATGGATAGATGGAAGGAAGAATAGAATTATAGACAGAAAGAAGAATAGATGAATAGACGGAAGGAAGAATAGATGGATAGATGGAATGAAAAATAGATGGATAGACGGAAGGAAGAAAAAATGGATAGACGGAAAGAAGAATAGATGGATAGATGGAAGGAAGAATAGATGAATAGACGGAAGGAAGAATAGATGAATAGACGGAAAAAAGAATAGATGGATATATGGAAGGAAGAATAGATGAATAGACGGAAGGAAAAAAAGATGGATAGACGGAAGGAAGAGTAGATGGACTGACGGAAGGAAGAATATATACAAAGACGGAAGAAAGAATAGATGGATAGACGGTAGGAGGAATAGAAGGATAGATGGAAGGAAGAATAGATGGATAGACGGAAGGGAGAATATATGGATAGATGGAAGGAAGAATAGATAGAGAGATGGAAGGAAGAATAGATGGATAGACGAAAGGAAGAATAGATGGACAGACAGAAGAAAGAAAAGATGGATAGACGGAAGGAAGAATAGATGGATAGACGGAAGGAAGAATAGATGGATAGATGGAAGGAAGAATAGATGAAGAGATAGATGGAAGAATAGATGGAAAGACGATAGGAAGAATAGATGGATAGACAGAAGAAAGAATAGAATAATAGACGGAAGGAAGAATAGATGGATAGACGGAAGGATGAATAGATGGATAGATGGAAGGAAAAATAGATGGATAGACGGAAGGAAGAATAGATGGATAGATGAAAGAAGAAAAGATGGATAGATGGAAGGAAGAATAGATGAATAGACGGAAGGAAGAATAGATGGATAGACGGATAAAAGAATAGATGGATAGATGGAAGGAAGAATAGATGGATAGATGGAAGGAAGAATAGATGGATAGACGGAAGGAAAAAAAGATGGATAGACGGAAGGAAGAATAGATGGACAGACGGAAGGAAGAATATATAGATGGATAGATGGAAGGAAGAATAGATGGATAGATGGAAGGAAGAATAGTTGGATAGACGGAAGATAGAATAGATGGATAGAAGGAAGGAAGAATAGATGGATAGACGGAAAGAAAAATAGATGGATAGACGGAAGGAAGAATAGATGGACAGACGGAAGGAAGAATATGTAGATAGTTGGAAGGAAGAATAGATGGATAGACGGAAGAAAGAATAGATGGATAGACGTAAGGAAGAATAGATGGATAGACGGAAGGAGGAATAGATGGATAGATGGAAGGAAGAATAGATGGATAGACGGAAGGAAGAATAGATGGTTAGACAGAAGGAAGAATAGATGGATAGACGGAAGGAAGAATAGATGGATAGATGGAAGGAAGATAAGATGTATAGACGGAAGAATAGATGGATAGACGAAAGGAAGAAAAGATGGATAGACGGAAATAAAGAATAGATGGATAGATGGAAGAAAGAATAGATGTATAGACGGAAGGAAGAATAGATGGATAGACGGAAAGAACAATAGATGGATAAATGGAAGGAAGAATAGATAAATAGACGGAAAGAAAAATAGATGGATAGACATAAGGAAGAATAGATGTATAGATGAAAGAAGAATAGATGAATAGACGGAAGGAAGAATAGATGGATAGACAGATAAAAGAATAGATGGATAGATGGAAGGAAGAATAGATGGATAGATGAAAGGAAGAATAGATGGATAGACGGAAGGAAGAATAGATTGATAGATGGAAGGAATAATAGATGGATAGATGGAAGAAAGAATAGATGGAAAGAAGGAATGAAGAATTGATGGATAGACGGAAGGAAGTATAGATGGATAGATGGAAGGAAGAATAGATGGATAGACAGAAGGAAGAATAGATGGATAGACGGAAGAAATAATAGATGGATAGACGGAAGAAAGAATAGATGGATAGATGGAAGGAAGAATAGATGGATAGATGGAAGAAAGAATAGATGGAAAGACGGAATGAAGAATTAATGGATAGACGGAAGAAAGAATAGATGGATAGATGGAATTAAGAATAGATGGATAGATGGAAGGAAGAATAGATGGAGAGACGGAAGGAAGTATAGATGGATAGATGAAAGAAAAAATAGATGGATAGACGAAAGAAAGAAAAGATGGATAGATGGAAGGAAGAATAGATGGAGATATGAAAGGAAGAATAGATGGATAAATGGAATGAAGAATAGATGGCAAGACGGAAGAAAAAAAAGATGGATATGTGAAAGGAAGAATAGATGGATAGACAAAAGGAAGAATAGATGGATAGACGGAAGGAAGAATAGATGGATAGATTTAAGAAAGAATAGATGGATAGATGGAAGGAAGAATAGATGGATAGATGGAAGAAAGAATAGACTGATAGACGGAAGGAAGAATAGATGTATAGACGGAAGGAAGAATAGATGGATAGATGGAAGGAAGATAAGATGTATAGACGGAAGAATAGATAGATAGACGAAAGGAAGAATAGATGGATAGATGAAAGGAAGAAAAGATGGATAGACGGAAATAAAGAATAGATGGATAGATGGAAGGAAGAATAGATGTATAGACGGAAGGAAGAATAGATGGATAGACGGAAAGAAGAATAGATGGATAGATGGAAGGAAGAATAGATAAATAGACGGAAGGAAGAATAGATGGATAGACGGAAGGAAGAATAGATGGATAGACGGAAGGAAGAAAATATGGATATTTGGAAGGAAGAATACATGGATAGATGGAAGGAAGAATAGATGGATAGACGGAAGGAAAAATAGATGGATAGACGGAAGGAAGAGTAGATGGTCTGACGGAAGGAAGAATATATAGATAGACGGAAAGAAGAATAGATGGATAGATGGAAGGAAGAATAGATGGACAGACGGAAGGAAGAATATATAGATGGATAAATGGAAGGAAGAATAGATGGATAGATGGAAGGAAGAATAGATTCATAGACGGAAGATAGAATAGATGGATAGAAGGAAGGAAGAATAGATAGACAGACGAATAGAAAAATAGATGGATAGACGGAAGGAAGAATAGATGGATAGACGGAAGGAAGAATATGTAGATAGTTGGAAGGAAGAATAGATGGATAGACGGAAGAAAGAATAGATGGATAGACGTAAGGAAGAATAGATGGATAGACGGAAGGAAGAATAGATGGATAGATGGAAGGAAGAAAAAATGAAGAGATAGAAGGAATAATAGATGAATAGACGATAGGAAGAATAGATGGATAGACGGAAGGAAGAATAGATGGATAGACGGATGGAAGAATAGATGGATAGACGGAAGGAAGAAAAGATGGATAGAAAGAAGGAAGAATAGATGGATAGACGGACGGAAGAATAGATGGATAGACGGAAGGAAGAATAGATGGAAAGACGGAAGGAGGAATAGATGGATAGATGGAAGGAAGAATAGATGGATAGATGGAAGGAAGAATAGATGGATAGATGGAAGGAAGAATAGATGGATAAATAGAAGGAAGAATAGATGAATAGACGGAAGGAAGAATAGATGGATAGACGGAAGGAAGAATAGATGGATAGACGGAAATAAAGAATAGATGGATAGATGGAAGGAAGAATAGATGGAGAGAAGGAAGGAAGTATAGATGGATAGATGAAAGAAAAAAAAAATGGATAGACGGAAGAAAGAATAGATGGATAGATAGAATGATAAATAGATGGATAGACGGAAGAAAAAAAAGATGGATATGTGAAAGGAAGAATAGATGGATAGACACAATGAAGAATAGATGGATAAACGGAAGGAATAATAGATGGATAGATGTAAGAAAGAATAGATGGATAGATGGAAGGAAGAATAGATGGATAGATGGAAGGAAGAATACATGGATAGACGGAAGGAAGAATAGATGGTTAGACGGAAGGAAGAATAGATGGATAGACGGAAGGAAGAATAGATGTATAGATACAAGGAAGATAAGATGTAATGACGGAAGAATAGATGGATAGACAAAAGGAAGAATAGATGGATAGATGAAAGGAAGAAAAGATGGATAGACGGAAATAAAGAATAGATGGATAGATGGAAGGAAGAATAGAATTATAGACGGAAAGAAGAATAGATGGATAGACGGAAGGAAGAATAGATGGATAGATGGAAGGAAAAATAGATGGATAGACGAAAGGAAGAATAGATGGATAGACGGAAGGAAGAAAATATGGATATTTGGAAGGAAGAATACATGGATAGATGGAAGGAAGAATAGATGGATAGACGGAAGGAAAAAAAGATGGATAGACGGAAGGAAGAGTAGATGGTCTGACGGAAGGAAGAATATATAGATAGACGGAAGGAAGAATAGATGGATAGATGGAAGGAAGAATAGATGGATAGACGGAAGTAAGAATAGATGGATAGACGGAAGGAAGAATAGATGGACAGACGGAAGGAAGAATATATAGATGGATAGATGGAAGGAAGAATAGATGGATAGATGGAAGGAAGAATAGATGGATAGACGGAAGATAAAATAGATGGATAGAAGGAAGGAAGAATAGATGGATAGACGAAAAGAAAAATAGAGGGATAGACGGAATGAAGAATAGATGGACAGACGGAAGGAAGAATATGTAGATAGTTGGGAGGAAGAATAGATGGATAGACGGAAGAAAGAATAGATGGGTAGACGTAAGGAAGAATAGATGGATAGACGGAAGGAGGCATAGATGGATAGATGGAAGGAAGAATAGATGAAGAGATAGAAGGAAGAATAGATGGATAGACGATAGGAAGAATAGATGGATAGACGGAAGGAAGAATAGATGGATAGACGGATGGAAGAATAGATGGATAGACGGAAGGAAGAAAAGATGGATAGATAGAAGGAAGAATAGATGGATAGATGGAAGGAAGAATAGATGGATAGACGGAAGGAAGAATAGATGGAAAGACGCAAGGAGGAATAGATGGATAGATGGAAGGAAGAATAGATGGATAGATGGAAGGAAGATAAGATGGATAGATGGAAGGAAGAATAGATGGATAGACGGAAGGAAGAAAAGATGGATAGGCGGAAATAAAGAATAGATGGATAGATGGAAGGAAGAATAGATGTATAGACGGAAGGAAGAATAGATGGATAGACGGAAAGAAGAATAGATGTATAGATGGAAGGAAAAATAGATGGATAGACGGAAGGAAGAATATATAGATAGACGGAAGGAATGGATAGATGGAGAGATGGAAGGAAGAATAGATGAGAAGATGGAAGGAAGAATATATGGATAGACGATAGGAAGAAAAGTTGGATAGACGGAAGGAAGAATAGATGGATAGAAGGAAGGAAGAATAGATTGATAGACGGAAGGAGGAATAGATGGATAGATGGAAGGAACAATAGATGGATAGACGGAAGGAAGAATAGAAGGATAGATGGAAGAAAAGATGGAAAGAAGAAGGAAGAAAAGATGGATAGATGGAAGGAAGAATAGATGGATAGACGAAAGGAAGAATAGATGGATAGACGGAAGGAAGAATAAATGGATAGATAGAAAGAAGAATTGATGGATACACGGAAGGAAGAAAACATGGATAAACGGAAGGGAGAATAGATGGATAGATGGAAGGAAGAATAGATGGATAAATAGAAGGAAGAATAGATGAATAGACGGAAGGAAGAATAGATGGATAGACGGAAGGAAGAATAGATGGATAGACGGAAATAAAGAATAGATGGATAGATGGAAGGAAGAATAGATGGAGAGAAGGAAGGAAGTATAGATGGATAGATGAAAGAAAAAATAGATGGATAGACGGAAGAAAGAATAGATGGAAAGACGGAATGAAGAATTAATGGATAGACGGAAGGAAGAATAGATGGATAGATGGAATGAAGAATAGATGGATAGATGGAAGGAAGAATAGATGGATAGACGGAAAGAAGAATAGATGGATAGATGGAAGGAAAAATAGATGGATAGACGGAAGGAAGAATATATAGATAGACGGAAGGAATGGATAGATAGAGAGATGGAAGGAAGAATAGATGGAGAGATGGAAGGAAGAATAGATAGATAGACGATAGCAAGAAAAGTTGGATAGACGGAAGGAAGAATAGATGGATAGACGGAAGGAAGAATAGATTGATAGACGGAAGGAGGAATAGATGGATAGATGGAAGGAACAATAGATGGATAGAAGGAAGGAAGAATAGAAGGATAGATGGAAGAATAGATGGAAAGAAGAAGGAAGAAAAGATGGATAGATGGAAGGAAGAATAGATGGATAGACGAAAGGAAGAATAGATGGATAGACGGAAGGAAGAATAGATGTATAGACGGAAGGAAGAATAGATGGATAGATGGAAGGAAGATAAGATGTATAGACGGAAGTATAGATGGATAGACAAAAGGAAGAATAGATGGATAGATGAAAGGAAGAAAAGATGGATAGACGGAAATAAAGAATAGATGGATAGATGGAAGGAAGAATAGATGTATAGACGGAAGGAAGAATAGATGGATAGACGGAAAGAAGAATAGATGGATAGATAAAAGGAAGAATAGATGAATAGACGGAAGGATGAATAGATGGATAGACGGAAGGAAGAATAGATGGATAGACGGAAGGAAGAAAATATGGATATTTGAAAGGAAGAATACATGGATAGATGGAAGGAAGAATAGATGGATAGATGGAAGGAAGAATAGATGGATAAATAGAAGGAAGAATAGATAAATAGACGGAAGGAAGAATAGATGGATAGACGGAAGGAAGAATAGATGGATAGACGGAAATAAAGAATAGATGGATAGATGGAAGAAAGAATAGATGGAGAGAAGGAAGGAAGTATAGATGGATAGATGAAAGAAAAAATAGATGGATAGACGGAAGAAAGAATAGATGGATAAATGGAATGAAGAATAGATGGATAGACGGAAGAAAAAAAAGATGGATATGTGAAAGGAAGAATAGATGGATAGACGGAAGGAAGAATAGATGGATAGATGTAAGAAAGAATAGATGGATAGATGGAAGGAAGAATAGATGGATAGATGGAAGGAAGAATACATGGATAGACGGAAGGAAGAATAGATGGTTAGACGGAAGGAAGAATAGATGGATAGACGGAAGGAAGAATAGATGGATAGATACAAGGAAGATAAGATGTAATGACGGAAGAATAGATGGATAGACAAAAGGAAGAATAGATGGATAGATGAAAGGAAGAAAAGATGGATAGACGGAAATTAAGAATAGATGGATAGATGGAAGGAAGAATAGATGTATAGACGGAAGGAAGAATAGATGGATAGACGGAAAGAAGAATAGATGGATAGATGGAAGGAAGAATAGATGAATAGACGTAAGGAAGAATAGATGGATAGACGGAAGGAAGAATAGATGGATAGACGGAAGAAAGAAAAGATGGATATATGGAAGGAAGAATAGATGGATAGATGAAATGAAGAATAGATGGATAGATGGAAGGAAGAATAGATGGATAGTCGGAATGAAGAATAGATGGTTAGACGGTAGGAAGAATAGATGGATAGACGGAAGAAAGAATAGATTGATAGATGGAAGGAAGATAAGATGTATAGACGAAAGAATAGATGGATAGACGAAAGGAAGAAAAGATGAATAGATGAAAGGAAGAAAAGATGGATAGACGGAAATAAAGAATAGATGGATAGATGGAAGGAAGAATAGATGTATAGACGGAAGGAAGAATAGATGGATAGACGGAAAGAAGAATAGATGGATAGATGGAAATAAAGAATAGATGAATAGACGGAAGGAAAAATAGATGGATAGACGGAAGGAAGAATAGATGGATAGATGGAAGGAAAAACAGATGGAGAGATGGAAGGAAGAATAGATGGATAGAAGGAAGAAAAAAAAGATGGATAGATGGAATGAAGAATAGATGGATAGACGGAAGGATGAATAGATGGATAGATGGAAGGAAAAATAGATGGATAGACGAAAGGAAGAATAGATGGATAGATGAAAGAAGAAAAGATGGATAGATAGAAGGAAGAATAGATGAATAGACGGAAGGAAGAATAGATGGAAAGACGGATAAAAGAATAGATGGACAGATGGAAGGAAGAATAGATGGAAAGATGGAAGGAAGAATAGATGGATAGACGGAAGGAAAAATAGATGGATAGACGGAAGGAAGAATAAATGGACAGACGGAAGGAAGAATATATAGATGGAAAAATAGAAGGAAGAATAGATGGATTGATGGAAGGAAGAATAGATGGATAGACGGAAGATAGAATAGATGGATAGACGGAATGAAGAATAAATAAATAGATAGAAAGAAGAATTGATGGATACACGGAAGGAAGAAAACATGGATAAACGGAAGGGAGAATAGATGGATAGATGGAAGGAAGAATAGATGGATAAATAGAAGGAAGAATAGATAAATAGACGGAAGGAAGAATAGATGGATAGACGGAAGGAAGAATAGATGGATAAATAGAAGGAAGAATAGATGAATAGACGGAAGGAAGAATAGATGGATAGACGGAAGAAAGAATAGATGGAGAGAAGGAAGGAAGTATAGATGGATAGATGAAAGAAAAAATAGATGGATAGACGGAAGAAAGAATAGATGGATAGATGGAATTAAGAATAGATGGATAGACGGAAGAAAAAAAAGATGGATATGTGAAAGGAAGAATAGATGGATAGACGGAAGGAAGAATAGATGGATAGATGTAAGAAAGAATAGATGGATAGATTGAAGGAAGAATAGATGGATAGATGGAAGGAAGAATACATGGATAGACGGAAGGAAGAATAGATGGTTAGACGGAAGGAAGAATAGATGGATAGACGGAAGGAAGAATAGATGGATAGATACAAGGAAGATAAGATGTAATGACGGAAGAATAGATGGATAGACAAAAGGAAGAATAGATGGATAGATGAAAGGAAGAAAAGATGGATAGACGGAAATTAAGAATAGATGGATAGATGGAAGGAAGAATAGATGTATAGACGGAAGGAAGAATAGATGGATAGACGGAAAGAAGAATAGATGGATAGATGGAAGGAAGAATAGATGAATAGACGTAAGGAAGAATAGATGGATAGACGGAAGGAAGAATAGATGGATAGACGGAAGAAAGAAAAGATGGATATATGGAAGGAAGAATAGATGGATAGATGAAATGAAGAATAGATGGATAGATGGAAGGAAGAATAGATGGATAGTCGGAATGAAGAATAGATGGTTAGACGGTAGGAAGAATAGATGGATAGACGGAAGAAAGAATAGATTGATAGATGGAAGGAAGATAAGATGTATAGACGAAAGAATAGATGGATAGACGAAAGGAAGAATAGATGAATAGATGAAAGGAAGAAAAGATGGATAGACGGAAATAAAGAATAGATGGATAGATGGAAGGAAGAATAGATGTATAGACGGAAGGAAGAATAGATGGATAGATGGAAGGAAGAATAGATGGATAGATGGAAATAAAGAATAGATGAATAGACGGAAGGAAGAATAGATGGATAGACGGAAGGAAGAATAGATGGATAGATGGAAGGAAAAACAGATGGAGAGATGGAAGGAAGAATAGATGGATAGAAGGAAGAAAAAAAAGATGGATAGATGGAATGAAGAATAGATGGATAGACGGAAGGATGAATAGATGGATAGATGGAAGGAAAAAAAGATGGATAGACGAAAGGAAGAATAGATGGATAGATGAAAGAAGAAAAGATGGATAGATAGAAGGAAGAATAGATGAATAGACGGAAGGAAGAATAGATGGAAAGATGGAAGGAAGAATAGATGGATAGATGGAAGGAAGAATAGATGGATAGACGGAAGGAAAAATAGATGGATAGACGGAAGGAAGAATAAATGGACAGACGGAAGGAAGAATATATAGATGGAAAAATAGAAGGAAGAATAGATGGATTGATGGAAGGAAGAATAGATGGATAGACGGAAGATAGAATAGATGGATAGAAGGAAGGAAGAATAGAGGGATAGAAGGAAAGAAAAATAGATGGATAGACGGAAGGAAGAATAGATGGACAGACGGAAGGAAGAATATGTAGATAGTTGGGAGGAAGAATAGATGGATAGACGGAAGAAAGAATAGATGGATAGACGTAAGGAAGAATAGATGGATAGACGGAAGGAGGAATAGATGGATAGATGGAAGGAAGAATAGATGGATAGACGGAAGGAAGAATAGATGGTTAGACGGAAGGAAGAATAGATGGATAGACGGAAGGAAGAATAGATGGATAGATGGAAGGAAGATAAGATGTATAGACGGAAGAATAGATGGATAGACGGAAGGATGAATAGATGGATCGATGAAAGGAAGAAAAGATGGATAGGCGGAAATAAAGAATAGATGGATAGACGAAAGGAAGAATAGATGGATAGATGAAAGAAGAAAAGATGGATAGATAGAAGGAAGAATAGATGAATAGACGGAAGGAAGAATAGATGGGCAGACGGAAGGAAGAATATGTAGGTAGTTGGGAGGAAGAATAGATGGATAGACGGAAGAAAGAATAGATGGATAGACGTAAGGAAGAATAGATGGATAGACGGAAGGAGGAATAGATGGATAGATGGAAGGAAGAATAGATGGATAGACGGAAGGAAGAATAGATGGTTAGACGGAAGGAAGAATAGATGGATAGACGGAAGGAAGAATAGATGGATAGATGGAAGGAAGATAAGATGTATAGACGGAAGAATAGATGGATAGACGAAAGGAAGAATAGATGGATAGATGAAAGGAAGAAAAGATGGATAGACGGAAAGAAGAATAGATGGATAGATGGAAAGAAGAATAGATGGATAGATGGAAGGAAGAATAGATGAATAGACGGAAGGAAGAATAGTTGGATAGACGGAAGGAAGAATAGATGGATAGACGGAAGGAAGAAAAGATGGATATTTGGAAGGAAGAATAGATGGATAGATGGAAATAAAGAATAGATGGATAGATGGAAGGAAGAATAGATGTATAGACGGAGAATAGATGGATAGACAAAAGGAAGAATAAATGGATAGATGAAAGGAAAAAAAGATGGATAGACGGAAATAAAGAATAGATGGATAGATGGAAGGAAGAATAGATGTATAGACGGAAGGAAGAATAGATGGATAGACGAAAAGAAAAATAGATGGATAAATGGAAGGAAGAATAGATGAATAGACGGAAGGAAGAATAGTTGGATAGACGGAAGGAAGAATAGATGGATAGACGGAAGGAAGAAAAGATGGATATTTGGAAGGAAGAATAGATGGATAGATGGAATGAAGAATAGATGGATAGATGGAAGGAAGAATAGATGGATAGACGGAAGGAAGAATAGATGGTTAGACGGTAGGAAGAATAGATGGATAGACGGAAGGAAGAATAGATGGATAGATGGAAGGAAGATAAGATGTATAGACGAAAAAATAGATGGATAGACGAAAGGAAGAATAGATGGAAAGATGAAAGGAAGAAAAGATGGATAGACGGAAATAAAGAATAGATGGATAGATGGAAGGAAGAATAGAAGTATAGACGGAAGGAAGAATAGATGGATATACGGAAAGAAGAATAAATGGATAGATGGAAGTAAAGAATAGATGAATAGACAGAAGGAAGAATAGATGGATAGACGGAAGGAAGAATAGATGGATAGACGGAAGGAAGAAAAGATGGATATATGGAAGGAAGAATAGATGGATAGATGGAATGAAGAATAGATGGATAGATAGAAGGAAGAATAGATGGATAGACGGAAGGAAGAATAGATGGATAGATGGAAGGAAAAACAGATGGAGAGATGGAAGGAAGAATAGATGGATAGAAGGAAGAAAAAAAAGATGGATAGATGGAATGAAGAATAGATGGATAGACGGAAGGATGAATAGATGGATAGATGGAAGGAAAAATAGATGGATAGACGGAAGGAAGAATAGATGGATAGATGAAAGAAGAAAAGATGGATAGATGGAAGGAAGAATAGATGAATAGATGGAATGAAGAATAGATGGATAGACGGATAAAAGAATAGATGGATAGATGGAAGGAAGAATAGATGGATAGATGAAAGGAAGAATAGATGGATAGACAGAAAGAAAAATAGATGGATAGACGGAAGGAAGAATAGATGGACAGACGGAAGGAAGAATAGATGGATTGATGGAAGGAAGAATAGATGGATAGACGGAAGGAAGAATAGATGGTTAGACCGAAGGAAGAATAGATGGATAGACGGAAGGAAGAATAGATGGATAGATGGAAGGAAGATAAGATGTATAGACGAAAGAATAGTTGGATAGACGAAAGGAAGAATAGATGGATAGATGAAAGGAAGAAAAGATGGATAGACGGAAATAAAGAATAGATGGATAGATGGAAGGAAGAATAGATGTATAGACGGAGGGAAAAATAGATGGATAGATGGAAGAAAGAATAGATGGATAGATGGAAGGAAGAATAGATGAATAGACGGAAGATAGAATAGAATAGAATAGATGGATAAAAGAAAGGAAGAATAGATGGATAGACGAAAAAAAAAATAGATGGATAGACGGAAGGAAGAATAGATGGACAGACGGAAGGAAGAATAAGTAGATAGTTGGGAGGAAGAATAGATGGATAGACGAAAGAAAGAATAGATGGATAGACGGAAAGAAGAATAGATGGATAGATGGAAGGAAGAATAGATGAATAGACGGAAGGAAGAATAGATGGATAGACGGAAGGAAGAATAGATGGATATATGGAAGGAAGAATAGATGGATAGATGGAATGAAGAATAGATGGATAGATGGAAGGAAGAATAGATGGATAGACGGAAGGAAGAATAGATGGTTAGACGGTAGGAAGAATAGATGGATAGACGGAAGGAAGAATAGATGGATAGATGGAAGGAAGATAAGATGTAATGACGGAAGAATAGATGGATAGACAAAAGGAAGAATAGATGGATAGAAGAAAGGAAGAAAGGAAGAAAAGATGGATAGACGGAAATAAAGAATAGATGGATAGATGGAAGGAAGAATAGATGTATAGACGAAAGGAAGAATAGATGGATAGACGGAAAGAAGAATAGATGGATAGATGGAAGGAAGAATAGATGAATAGACGGAAGGAAGAATAGATGGATAGACGGAAGGAAGAATAGATGGATAGACGGAAGGAAGAAAAGATGGATATATAGAAGGAAGAATAGATGGATAGATGGAATGAAGAATAGATGGATAGATGGAAGGAAGAATAGATGGATAGACGGAAGGAAGATTAGATGGTTAGACGGTAGGAAGAATAGATGGATAGACGGAAGGAAGAATAGATGGATAGATGGAAGGAAGAATAGATGGATAGATGGAAGGAAGAATAGATGGATAGACGGAAGATAGAATAGATGGATAGAAGGAAGGAAGAATAGATGGATAGACGGAAGGAAGAATAGATGGATAGATGGAAGGAAGATAAGATGTATAGACGGAAGAATAGATGGATAGACGAAAGGAAGAATAGATGGATCGGTGAAAGGAAGAAAAGATGGATAGGCGGAAATAAAGAATAGATGGATAGATGGAAGGAAGAATAGATGTATAGACGGAAGGAAGAATAGATGGATAGACGGAAAGAAGAATAGATGGATAGATGGAAGGAAAAATAGATGGATAGACGGAAGGAAGAATATATAGACAGACGGAAGGAATGGATAGATGGAGAGATGGAAGGAAGAATAGATGAAGAGATGGAATGAAGAATAGATGTATAGACGATAGGAAGAAAAGTTGGAAAGACGGAAGGAAGAATAGATGGATAGAAGGAAGGAAGAATAGATTGATAGACGGAAGGAGGAATAGATGGATAGATGGAAGGAACAATAGATGGATAGACGGAAGGAAGAATAGAAGGATAGATGGAAGAATAGATGGAAAGAAGAAGGAAGATATGATGGATAGATGTAAGGAAGAATAGATGGATAGACGAAAGGAAGAATAGATGGATAGACGGAATGAAGAATAAATAAATAGATAGAAAGAAGAATTGATGGATACACGGAAGGAAGAAAACATGGATAAACGGAAGGGAGAATAGATGGATAGATGGAAGGAAGAATAGATGGATAAATAGAAGGAAGAATAGATGAATAGACGGAAGGAAGATAAGATGGATAGACGGAAGGAAGAATAGATGGATAAATAGAAGGAAGAATAGATGAATAGACGGAAGGAAGAATAGATGGATAGACGGAAGAAAGAATAGATGGAGAGAAGGAAGAAAGTATAGATGGATAGATGAAAGAAAAAATAGATGGATAGACGGAAGAAAGAATAGATGGATAGATGGAATGAAGAATAGATGGATAGACGGAAGAAAAAAAAGATGGATATGTGAAAGGAAGAATAGATGGATAGACGGAAGGAAGAATAGATGGATAGATGTAAGAAAGAATAGATGGATAGATGGAAGGAAGAATAGATGGATAGATGGAAGGAAGAATACATGGATAGACGGAAGGAAGAATAGATGGTTAGACGGAAGGAAGAATAGATGGATAGACGGAAGGAAGAATAGATGGATAGATACAAGGAAGATAAGATGTAATGACAGAAGAATAGATGGATAGACAAAAGGAAGAATAGATGGATAGATGAAAGGAAGAAAAGATGGATAGACGGAAATTAAGAATAGATGGATAGATAAAAGGAAGAAAAGATGTATAGACGGAAGGAAGAATAGATGGATAGACGGAAAGAAGAATAGATGGATAGATGGAAGGAAGAATAGATGAATAGACGTAAGGAAGAATAGATGGATAGACGGAAGGAAGAATAGATGGATAGACGGAAGAAAGAAAAGATGGATATATGGAAGGAAGAATAGATGGATAGATGAAATGAAGAATAGATGGATAGATGGAAGGAAGAATAGATGGATAGTCGGAATGAAGAATAGATGGTTAGACGGTAGGAAGAATAGATGGATAGACGGAAGAAAGAATAGATTGATAGATGGAAGGAAGATAAGATGTATAGACGAAAGAATAGATGGATAGACGAAAGGAAGAATAGATGAATAGATGAAAGGAAGAAAAGATGGATAGACGGAAATAAAGTATAGATGGATAGATGGAAGGAAGAATAGATGTATAGACGGAAGGAAGAATAGATGGATAGACGGAAAGAAGAATAGATGGAAAGATGGAAATAAAGAATAGATGAATAGACGGAAGGAAGAAAAGATGGATAGACGGAAGGAAGAATAGATGGATAGATGGAAGGAAAAACAGATGGAGAGATGGAAGGAAGAATAGATGGATAGAAGGAAGAAAAAAAAGATGGATAGATGGAATGAAGAATAGATGGATAGACGGAAGGATGAATAGATGGATAGATGGAAGGAAAAATAGATGGATAGACGAAAGGAAGAATAGATGGATAGATGAAAGAAGAAAAGATGGATAGATAGAAGGAAGAATAGATGAATAGACGGAAGGAAGAATAGATGGATAGACGTAAGGAAGAATAGATGGATAGACGGAAGGAGGAATAGATGGATAGATGGAAGGAAGAATAGATGGATAGACGGAAGGAAGAATAGATGGTTAGACGGAAGGAAGAATAGATGGATAGACGGAAGGAAGAATAGATGGATAGATGGAAGGAAGATAAGATGTATAGACGGAAGAATAGATGGATAGACGGAAGGATGAATAGATGGATAGATGGAAGGAAAAATAGATGGATAGACGAAAGGAAGAATAGATGGATAGATGAAAGAAGAAAAGATGGATAGATAGAAGGAAGAATAGATGAATAGACGGAAGGAAGAATAGATGGACAGATGGAAGGAAGAATAGATGGATAGATGGAAGGAAGAATAGATGGATAGACGGAAGGAAAAATAGATGGATAGACGGAAGGAAGAATAAATGGACAGACGGAAGGAAGAATATATAGATGGAAAAATAGAAGGAAGAATAGATGGATTGATGGAAGGAAGAATAGATGGATAGACGGAAGATAGAATAGATGGATAGAAGGAAGGAAGAATAGAGGGATAGACCGAAAGAAAAATAGATGGATAGACGGAAGGAAGAATAGATGGACAGACGGAAGGAAGAATATGTAGGTAGTTGGGAGGAAGAATAGATGGATAGACGGAAGAAAGAATAGATGGATAGACGTAAGGAAGAATAGATGGATAGACGGAAGGAGGAAAAGATGGATAGATGGAAGGAAGAATAGATGGATAGACGGAAGGAAGAATAGATGGTTAGACGGAAAGAAGGATAGATGGATAGACGAAAGGAAGAATAGATGGATAGATGGAAGGAAGATAAGATGTATAGACGGAAGAATAGATGGATAGACGAAAGGAAGAATAGATGGATAGATGAAAGGAAGAAAAGATGGATAGACGGAAAGAAGAATAGATGGATAGATGGAAAGAAGAATAGATGGATAGATGGAAGGAAGAATAGATGAATAGACGGAAGGAAGAATAGTTGGATAGACGGAAGGAAGAATAGATGGATAGACGGAAGGAAGAAAAGATGGATATTTGGAAGGAAGAATAGATGGATAGATGGAAATAAAGAATAGATGGATAGATGGAAGGAAGAATAGATGTATAGACGGAAGAATAGATGGATAGACAAAAGGAAGAATAGATGGATAGATGAAAGGAAGAAAAGATGGATAGACGGAAATAAAGAATAGATGGATAGATGGAAGGAAGAATAGATGTATAGACGGAAGGAAGAATAGATGGATAGACGAAAAGAAAAATAGATGGATAGATGGAAGGAAGAATAGATGAATAGACGGAAGGAAGAATAGTTGGATAGACGGAAGGAAGAATAGATGGATAGACGGAAGGAAGAAAAGATGGATATTTGGAAGGAAGAATAGATGGATAGATGGAATGAAGAATAGATGGATAGATGGAAGGAAGAATAGATGGATAGACGGAAGGAAGAATAGATGGTTAGACGGTAGGAAGAATAGATGGATAGACGGAAGGAAGAATAGATGGATAGATGGAAGGAAGATAAGATGTATAGACGAAAGAATAGATGGATAGACGAAAGGAAGAATAGATGGAAAGATGAAAGGAAGAAAAGATGGATAGACGGAAATAAAGAATAGATGGATAGATGGAAGGAAGAATAGAAGTATAGACGGAAGGAAAAATAGATGGATATACGGAAAGAAGAATAAATGGATAGCTGGAAGTAAAGAATAGATGAATAGACAGAAGGAAGAATAGATGGATAGACGGAAGGAAGAATAGATGGATAGACGGAAGGAAGAAAAGATGGATATATGGAAGGAAGAATAGATGGATAGATGGAATGAAGAATAGATGGATAGATAGAAGGAAGAATAGATGGATAGACGGAAGGAAGAATAGATGGATAGATGGAAGGAAAAACAGATGGAGAGATGGAAGGAAGAATAGATGGATAGAAGGAAGAAAAAAAAGATGGATAGATGGAATGAAGAATAGATGGATAGACGGAAGGATGAATAGATGGATAGATGGAAGGAAAAATAGATGGATAGACGGAAGGAAGAATAGATGGATAGATGAAAGAAGAAAAGATGGATAGATGGAAGGAAGAATAGATGAATAGATGGAATGAAGAATAGATGGATAGACGGATAAAAGAATAGATGGATAGATGGAAGGAAGAATAGATGGATAGATGGAAGGAAGAATAGATGGATAGACAGAAAGAAAAATAGATGGATAGACGGAAGGAAGAATAGATGGACAGACGGAAGGAAGAATAGATGGATTGATGGAAGGAAGAATAGATGGATAGACGGAAGGAAGAATAGATGGTTAGACCGAAGGAAGAATAGATGGATAGACGGAAGGAAGAATAGATGGATAGATGGAAGGAAGATAAGATGTATAGACGAAAGAATAGTTGGATAGACGAAAGGAAGAATAGATGGATAGATGAAAGGAAGAAAAGATGGATAGACGGAAATAAAGAATAGATGGATAGATGGAAGGAAGAATAGATGTATAGACGGAGGGAAAAATAGATGGATAGATGGAAGAAAGAATAGATGGATAGATGGAAGGAAGAATAGATGAATAGACGGAAGATAGAATAGAATAGAATAGATGGATAGAAGAAAGGAAGAATAGATGGATAGACGAAAAAAAAATAGATGGATAGACGGAAGGAAAAATAGATGGACAGACGGAAGGAAGAATAAGTAGATAGTTGGGAGGAAGAATAGATGGATAGACGGAAGAAAGAATAGATGGATAGACGGAAAGAAGAATAGATGGATAGATGGAAGGAAGAATAGATGAATAGACGGAAGGAAGAATAGATGGATAGACAAAAGGAAGAATAGATAGATAGAAGAAAGGAAGAAAGGAAGAAAAGATGGATAGACGGAAATAAAGAATAGATGGATAGATGGAAGGAAGAATAGATGTATAGACGAAAGGAAGAATAGATGGATAGACGGAAAGAAGAATAGATGGATAGATGGAAGGAAGAATAGATGAATAGACGGAAGGAAGAATAGATGGATAGACGGAAGGAAGAATAGATGGATAGACGGAAGGAAGAAAAGATGGATATATAGAAGGAAGAATAGATGGATAGATGGAATGAAGAATAGATGGATAGATGGAAGGAAGAATAGATGGATAGACGGAAGGAAGATTAGATGGTTAGACGGTAGGAAGAATAGATGGATAGACGGAAGGAAGAATAGATGGATAGATGGAAGGAAGATAAGATGTATAGACGAAAGAATAGATGGATAGACGAAAGGAAGAATAGATGGATAGATGAAAGGAAGAAAAGATGGATCGACGGAAATAAAGAATAGTTGGATAGATGGAAGGAAGAATAGATGTAAAGACGGAAGGAAGAATAGATGGATAGACGGAAAGAAGAATAGATGGATAGATGGAAATAAAGAATAGATGAATAGACGGAAGGAAGAATAGATGGATAGACGGAAAGAAGAATAGATGGATAGATGGAAATAAAGAATAGATGAATAGACGGAAGGAAAGAATAGATGGATAGACGGAAGGAAGAATATATGGATAGATGGAAGAAAAAACAGATGGAGAGATGGAAGGAAGAATAGATGGATAGAAGGAAGAAAAAAAGATGGATAGATGGAATGAAGAATAGATGGATAGACGGAAGGATTAATAGATGGATAGATGGAAGGAAAAATAGATGGATAGACGGAAGGAAGAATAGATGGATTGATGAAAGAAGAAAAGATGGATAGATGGAAGGAAGAATAGATGAATAGACGGAAGGAAGAATAGATGGATAGACGGATAAAAGAATAGATGGATAGATGGAAGGAAGAATAGATGGATAAATGGAAGGAAGAATATATGGATAGACGGAATGAAAAATAGATGGATAGACGGAAGGAAGAATAGATGGACAGACGGAAGGAAGAATATATAGATGGATAGATGGAAGGAAGAATAGATGGATTGATGGAATGAAGAATAGATGGATAGACGGAAAATAGAATACATGGATAGAAGGAAGGAAGAATAGATGGATAGACGGAAAGAAAAATAGATGGATAGACGGAAGGAAGAATAGATGGACAGACGGAAGGAAGAATATGTAGATAGTTGGGAGGAAGAATAGATGGATAGACGGAAGAAAGAATAGATGGATAGACGTAAGGAAGAATAGATGGATAGACAGAAGGAGGAATAGATGGATAGATGGAAGGAAGAATAGATGGATAGACGGAAGGAAGAATAGATGGTTAGACGGAAGGAAGAATAGATGGATAGACGGAAGGAAGAATAGATGGATAGATGGAAGGAAGATAAGATGTATAGACGGAAGAATAGATGGATAGACGAAAGGAAAAATAGTTGGATAGATGAAAGGAAGAAAAGATGGATAGACGGAAATAAAGAATAGATGGATAGATGGAAGGAAGAATAGATGTATAGACGGAAGGAAGAATAGATGGATAGACGGAAGGAAGAATAGATGGATAGATAGAAGGAAGAATAGATGAATAGACGGAAGGAAGAATAGATGGATAGACGGAAGGAAGAATAGATGGATAGACGGAAGGAAGAAAAGATGGATATATGGAAGGAAGAATAGATGGATAGATGGAATGAAGAATAGATGGATAGATGGAAGGAAGAATAGATGGATAGACGGAAGGAAGAATAGATGGTTAGACGGTAGGAAGAATAGATGGATAGACGGAAGGAAGAATAGATGGATAGATGGAAGGAAGAAAAGATGGATAGACGGAAATAAAGAATAGATGGATAGATGGAAGGAAGAATAGATGTATAGACGGAAGGAAGAATAGATGGATAGACGGAAAGAAGAATAGATGGATAGATGGAAATAAAGAATAGATGAATAGACGTAAGGAAGAATAGATGGATAGACGGAAGGAAGAATAGATGGATAGATGGAAGGAAGAATAGATGGACAGATGGAAGGAAGAATAGATGGATAGAAGGAAGAAAAAAAAGATGGATAGATGGAATGAAGAATAGATGGATAGACGGAAGGATGAATAGATGGATAGATGGAAGGAAAAATAGATTGATAGACGGAAGGAAGAATAGATGGATAGATGAAAGAAGAAAAGATGGATAGATGGAAGGAAAAATAGATGAATAGACGGAAGGAAGAATAGATGGATAGACGGATAAAAGAATAGATGGATAGATGGAAGAAAGAATAGATGGATAGATGGAAGGAAGAATAGATGGATAGACGGAAGGAAAAATAGATAAATAGACGGAAGGAAGAATAGATGGACAGACGGAAGGAAGAATAGATGGATAGACGGTAGGAATAAAAGATGGATATATGGAAGGAAGAATAGATGGATAGATGGAATGAAGAATAGATGGATAGACGGAAAGAAGAATAGATGGTTAGACGGTAGGAAGAATAGATGGATAGACGGAAGGAAGAATAGATAAATAGATGGAAGGAAGATAAGATGTATAGACGAAAGAATAGATGGATAGACGAAAGGAAGAATAGATGGATAGATGAAAGGAAGAAAAGATGGATAGATGGAAATAAAGAATAGATGGATAGATGGAAGGAAGAATAGATGTATAGACGGAAGGAAGAATAGATGGATAGACGGAAAGAAGAATAGATGGATATATGGAAGGAAGAATAGATGGATAGATGGAATGAAGAATAGATGGATAGATAGAAGGAAGAATAGATGGATAGACGGGAGGAAGAATAGATCGATAGATGGAAGGAAGAATAGATGGATAGATGGAATGAAGAATAGATGGATAGATAGAAGGAAGAATAGATGGATAGACGGAAGGAAGAATAGATCGATAGATGGAAGGAAGAATAGATGGATAGACGGAAGAAAGAATAGATGGATAGACGGAAGAAAAAAAAGATGGTTATGTGAAAGGAAGAATAGATGGAGAGATAAAAAGGAAGAATAAATGGATAGATAGAACGAAGAATAGATGGATAGACGGTAGGAGGAATAGATGGATAGATGGAAGGAAAAACAGATGGAGAGATGGATAGAAGAATAGATGGATAGAAGGAAGAAAAAAAAGATGGATAGATGGAATGAAGAATAGATGGATAGACAGAAGGAAGAATAGATAAGGAGATAAAAGAAGAAAAGATGGATAGATGGAAGGAAGAATAGATGAATAGACGGAAGGAAGAATAGATGGATAGACGGATAAAAGAATAGATAGATAGATGGAAGGAAGAATATATGGATAGATGGAAGGAAGAATAAATGGATAGACGGAAGGAAAAATAGATGGATAGACGGAAGGAAGAATAGATGGACAGAGGGAAGGAAGAATATATAGATGGATAGATGGAAAGAAGAATAGATGGATAGATGGAAGGAAGAATAGATGGATAGACGGAAGATAGAATAGATGGATAGAAGGAAGGAAGAATAGATGGATAGACGGAAAGAAAAATAGATAAATAGACGGAAGGAAGAATAGATGGACAGACGGAAGAAAGAATATGTAGATAGTTGGGAGGAAGAATAGATGGATAGACGGAAGAAAGAATAGATGGATAGACGTAAAGAAGAATAGATGGATAGACGGAAGGAGGAATAGATGGATAGATGGAAGGAAGAATAGATGGTTAGACGGAAGGAAGAATAGATGGATAGACGGAAGGAAGAATAGATGGATAGATGGAAGGAAGATAAGATGTATAGACGGAAGAATAGATGGATAGACGAAAGGAATAATAGATGGATAGATGAAAGGAAGAAAAGATGGATAGACAGAAATAAAGAATAGATGGATAGACGGAAGGAAGAATAGATGGATAGATGAAAGGAAGAATAGATGGATAGAAGGAAGAATACATGGATAGATAGAAAAAAAGTTAGATGGATAGATGGAAGGAAAAATAGTTGGATAGATGGAAGGAAGAATAGATGGATAGACGGAAGGAAAAATAGATGGATAGACGGAAGGATAGACAGAAGGAAGAAAAGATGGAGAAATGGAATGAAGAATAGATGGATAGATAGAAGGAAGAATAGATGGATAGACGAAAGGAAGAATAGATGGATAGATGAAAGGAAGAAAAGATGGATAGACGGAAATAAAGAATAGATGGATAGATGGAAGGAAGAATAGATGTATAGACGGAAGGAAGAATAGATGGATAGACGGAAAGAAGAATAGATGGATAGATGGAAATAAAGAATAGATGAATAGACGGAAGGAAGAATAGATGGATAGACGGAAGGAAGAATAGATGGATAGATGGAATGAAGAATAGATGGATAGATAGAAGGAAGAATAGATGGATAGACGGAAGGAAGAATAGATCGATAGATGGAAGGAAGAATAGATGGATAGACGGAAGAAAGAATAGATGGATAGACGGAAGAAAAAAAAGATGGATATGTGAAAGGAAGAATAGATGGATAGACGGATAAAAGAATAGATGGATAGATGGAAGAAAGAATAGATGGATAGATGGAAGGAAGAATAGATGGATAGACGGAAGGAAAAATAGATAAATAGACGGAAGGAAGAATAGATGGACAGACGGAAGGAAGAATAGATGGATAGACGGTAGGAATAAAAGATGGATATATGGAAGGAAGAATAGATGGATAGATGGAATGAAGAATAGATGGATAGACGGAAAGAAGAATAGATGGTTAGACGGTAGGAAGAATAGATGGATAGACGGAAGGAAGAATAGATAAATAGATGGAAGGAAGATAAGATGTATAGACGAAAGAATAGATGGATAGACGAAAGGAAGAATAGATGGATAGATGAAAGGAAGAAAAGATGGATAGATGGAAATAAAGAATAGATGGATAGATGGAAGGAAGAATAGATGTATAGACGGAAGGAAGAATAGATGGATAGACGGAAAGAAGAATAGATGGATATATGGAAGGAAGAATAGATGGATAGATGGAATGAAGAATAGATGGATAGATAGAAGGAAGAATAGATGGATAGACGGGAGGAAGAATAGATCGATAGATGGAAGGAAGAATAGATGGATAGATGGAATGAAGAATAGATGGATAGATAGAAGGAAGAATAGATGGATAGACGGAAGGAAGAATAGATCGATAGATGGAAGGAAGAATAGATGGATGGACGGAAGAAAGAATAGATGGATAGACGGAAGAAAAAAAAGATGGATATGTGAAAGGAAGAATAGATGGAGAGATAAAAAGGAAGAATAAATGGATAGATAGAACGAAGAATAGATGGATAGACGGTAGGAGGAATAGATGGATAGATGGAAGGAAAAACAGATGGAGAGATGGATAGAAGAATAGATGGATAGAAGGAAGAAAAAAAAGATGGATAGATGGAATGAAGAATAGATGGATAGACAGAAGGAAGAATAGATAAGGAGATAAAAGAAGAAAAGATGGATAGATGGAAGGAAGAATAGATGAATAGACGGAAGGAAGAATAGATGGATAGACGGATAAAAGAATAGATAGATAGATGGAAGGAAGAATATATGGATAGATGGAAGGAAGAATAAATGGATAGACGGAAGGAAAAATAGATGGATAGACGGAAGGAAGAATAGATGGACAGAGGGAAGGAAGAATATATAGATGGATAGATGGAAAGAAGAATAGATGGATAGATGGAAGGAAGAATAGATGGATAGACGGAAGATAGAATAGATGGATAGAAGGAAGGAAGAATAGATGGATAGACGGAAAGAAAAATAGATAAATAGACGGAAGGAAGAATAGATGGACAGACGGAAGAAAGAATATGTAGATAGTTGGGAGGAAGAATAGATGGATAGACGGAAGAAAGAATAGATGGATAGACGTAAAGAAGAATAGATGGATAGACGGAAGGAGGAATAGATGGATAGATGGAAGGAAGAATAGATGGTTAGACGGAAGGAAGAATAGATGGATAGACGGAAGGAAGAATAGATGGATAGATGGAAGGAAGATAAGATGTATAGACGGAAGAATAGATGGATAGACGAAAGGAATAATAGATGGATAGATGAAAGGAAGAAAAGATGGATAGACAGAAATAAAGAATAGATGGATAGACGGAAGGAAGAATAGATGGATAGATGAAAGGAAGAATAGATGGATAGAAGGAAGAATACATGGATAGATAGAAAAAAAGTTAGATGGATAGATGGAAGGAAGAATAGATGGATAGATGGAATGAAGAATAGATGGATAGATAGAAGGAAGAATAGATGGATAGACGGGAGGAAGAATAGATCGATAGATGGAAGGAAGAATAGATGGATAGATGGAATGAAGAATAGATGGATAGATAGAAGGAAGAATAGATGGATAGACGGAAGGAAGAATAGATCGATAGATGGAAGGAAGAATAGATGGATAGACGGAAGAAAGAATAGATGGATAGACGGAAGAAAAAAAAGATGGATATGTGAAAGGAAGAATAGATGGAGAGATAAAAAGGAAGAATAAATGGATAGATAGAACGAAGAATAGATGGATAGACGGTAGGAGGAATAGATGGATAGATGGAAGGAAAAACAGATGGAGAGATGGATAGAAGAATAGATGGATAGAAGGAAGAAAAAAAAGATGGATAGATGGAATGAAGAATAGATGGATAGACAGAAGGAAGAATAGATAAGGAGATAAAAGAAGAAAAGATGGATAGATGGAAGGAAGAATAGATGAATAGACGGAAGGAAGAATAGATGGATAGACGGATAAAAGAATAGATAGATAGATGGAAGGAAGAATATATGGATAGATGGAAGGAAGAATAAATGGATAGACGGAAGGAAAAATAGATGGATAGACGGAAGGAAGAATAGATGGACAGAGGGAAGGAAGAATATATAGATGGATAGATGGAAAGAAGAATAGATGGATAGATGGAAGGAAGAATAGATGGATAGACGGAAGATAGAATAGATGGATAGAAGGAAGGAAGAATAGATGGATAGACGGAAAGAAAAATAGATAAATAGACGGAAGGAAGAATAGATGGACAGACGGAAGAAAGAATATGTAGATAGTTGGGAGGAAGAATAGATGGATAGACGGAAGAAAGAATAGATGGATAGACGTAAAGAAGAATAGATGGATAGACGGAAGGAGGAATAGATGGATAGATGGAAGGAAGAATAGATGGTTAGACGGAAGGAAGAATAGATGGATAGACGGAAGGAAGAATAGATGGATAGATGGAAGGAAGATAAGATGTATAGACGGAAGAATAGATGGATAGACTAAAGGAATAATAGATGGATAGATGAAAGGAAGAAAAGATGGATAGACAGAAATAAAGAATAGATGGATAGACGGAAGGAAGAATAGATGGATAGATGAAAGGAAGAATAGATGGATAGAAGGAAGAATACATGGATAGATAGAAAAAAAGTTAGATGGATAGATGGAAGGAAAAATAGTTGGATAGATGGAAGGAAGAATAGATGGATAGACGGAAGGAAAAATAGATGGATAGACGGAAGGATAGACAGAAGGAAGAAAAGATGGAGAAATGGAATGAAGAATAGATGGATAGATAGAAGGAAGAATAGATGGATAGACGAAAGGAAGAATAGATGGATAGATGAAAGGAAGAAAAGATGGATAGACGGAAATAAAGAATAGATGGATAGATGGAAGGAAGAATAGATGTATAGACGGAAGGAAGAATAGATGGATAGACGGAAAGAAGAATAGATGGATAGATGGAAATAAAGAATAGATGAATAGACGGAAGGAAGAATAGATGGATAGACGGAAGGAAGAATAGATGGATAGATGGAATGAAGAATAGATGGATAGATAGAAGGAAGAATAGATGGATAGACGGAAGGAAGAATAGATCGATAGATGGAAGGAAGAATAGATGGATAGACGGAAGAAAGAATAGATGGATAGACGGAAGAAAAAAAAGATGGATATGTGAAAGGAAGAATAGATGGAGAGATAAAAAGGAAGAATAAATGGATAGATAGAACGAAGAATAGATGGATAGACGGTAGGAGGAATAGATGGATAGATGGAAGGAAAAACAGATGGAGAGATGGATAGAAGAATAGATGGATAGAAGGAAGAAAAAAAAGATGGATAGATGGAATGAAGAATAGATGGATAGACGGAAGGAAGAATAGATAAGGAGATAAAAGAAGAAAAGATGGATAGATGGAAGGAAGAATAGATGAATAGACGGAAGGAAGAATAGATGGATAGACGGATAAAAGAATAGATAGATAGATGGAAGGAAGAATAGATGGATAGACGGAAGGAAGAATAGATGGATAGAGGGAAGGAAGAATATATAGATGGATAGATGGAAAGAAGAATAGATGGATAGATGGAAGGAAGAATAGATGGATAGACGGAAGATAGAAAAGATGGATAGAAGGAAGGAAGAATAGATGGATAGACGGAAAGAAAAATAGATGGATAGACGGAAGGAAGAATAGATGGACAGACGGAAGGAAGAATATGTAGATAGTTGGGAGGAAGAATAGATGGATAGACGGAAGAAAGAATAGATGGATAGACGTAAAGAAGAATAGAAGGATAGACGGAAGGAGGAATAGATGGATAGATGGAAGGAAGAATAGATGGTTAGACGGAAGGAAGAATAGATGGATAGACGGAAGGAAGAATAGATGGATAGATGGAAGGAAGATAAGATGTATAGACGGAAGAATAGATGGATAGACGAAAGGAATAATAGATGGATAGATGAAAGGAAGAAAAGATGGATAGACAGAAATAAAGAATAGATGGATAGACGGAAGGAAGAATAGATGGATAGATGAAAGGAAGAATAGATGGATAGAAGGAAGAATACATGGATAGATAGAAAAAAAGTTAGATGGATAGATGGAAGGAAAAATAGTTGGATAGATGGAAGGAAGAATAGATGGATAGACGGAAGGAAAAATAGATGGATAGACGGAAGGATAGACAGAAGGAAGAAAAGATGGAGAAATGGAATGAAGAATAGATGGATAGATAGAAGGAAGAATAGATGGATAGACGAAAGGAAGAATAGATGGATAGATGAAAGGAAGAAAAGATGGATAGACGGAAATAAAGAATAGATGGATAGATGGAAGGAAGAATAGATGTATAGACGGAAGGAAGAATAGATGGATAGACGGAAAGAAGAATAGATGGATAGATGGAAATAAAGAATAGATGAATAGACGGAAGGAAGAATAGATGGATAGACGGAAGGAAGAATAGATGGATAGATGGAATGAAGAATAGATGGATAGATAGAAGGAAGAATAGATGGATAGACGGAAGGAAGAATAGATCGATAGATGGAAGGAAGAATAGATGGATAGACGGAAGAAAGAATAGATGGATAGACGGAAGAAAAAAAAGATGGATATGTGAAAGGAAGAATAGATGGAGAGATAAAAAGGAAGAATAAATAGATAGATAGAACGAAGAATAGATGGATAGACGGTAGGAGGAATAGATGGATAGATGGAAGGAAAAACAGATGGAGAGATGGATAGAAGAATAGATGGATAGAAGGAAGAAAAAAAAGATGGATAGATGGAATGAAGAATAGATGGATAGACGGAAGGAAGAATAGATGGAGAGATGAAAGAAGAAAAGATGGATAGATGGAAGGAAGAATAGATGAATAGACGGAAGGAAGAATAGATGGATAGACGGATAAAAGAATAGATAGATAGATGGAAGGAAGAATAGATGGATAGATGGAAGGAAGAATAGATGGATAGACGGAAGGAAAAATAGATGGATAGACGGAAGGAAGAATAGATGGACAGAGGGAAGGAAGAATATATAGATGGATAGATGGAAAGATGAATAGATGGATAGATGGAAGGAAGAATAGATGGATAGACGGAAGATAGAATAGATGAATAGAAGGAAGGAAGAATAGATGGATACACGGAAAGAAAAATAGATGGATAGAAGGAAGGAAGAATAGATGGATAGACGGAAGGAAGAATAGATGGATAGACGGAAGGAAGAATAGATGGATAGATGGAAGGAAGATAAGATGTATAGACGGAAGAATAGATGGATAGACGAAAGGAAAAATAGTTGGATAGATGAAAGGAAGAAAAGATGGATAGACGGAAATAAAGAATAGATGGATAGATGGAAGGAAGAATAGATGTATAGACGGAAGGAAGAATAGATGGATAGACGGAAGGAAGAATAGATGGGTAGATAGAAGGAAGAATAGATGAATAGACGGAAGGAAGAATAGATGGATAGACGGAAGGAAGAATAGATGGATAGACGGAAGGAAGAAAAGATGGATATATGGAAGGAAGAATAGATGGATAGATGGAATGAAGAATAGATGGATAGATGGAAGGAAGAATAGATGGATAGACGGAAGGAAGAATAGATGGTTAGACGGTAGGAAGAATAGATGGATAGACGGAAGGAAGAATAGATGGATAGATGGAAGGAAGATAAGATGTATAGACGAAAGAATAGATGGATAGACGAAAGGAAGAATAGATGGATAGATGAAAGGAAGAAAAGATGGATAGACGGAAATAAAGAATAGATGGATAGATGGAAGGAAGAATAGATGTATAGACGGAAGGAAGAATAGATGGATAGACGGAAAGAAGAATACATGGATAGATGGAAATAAAGAATAGATGAATAGACGTAAGGAAGAATAGATGGATAGACGGAAGGAAGAATAGATGGATAGATGGAAGGAAGAATAGATGGACAGATGGAAGGAAGAATAGATGGATAGAAGAAAGAAAAAAAAGATGGATAGATGGAATGAAGAATAGATGGATAGACGGAAGGATGAATAGATGGATAGATGGAAGGAAAAATAGATGGATAGACGGAAGGAAGAATAGATGGATAGATGAAAGAAGAAAAGATGGATAGATGGAAGGAAGAATAGATGAATAGACGGAAGGAAGAATAGATGGATAGACGGATAAAAGAATAGATGGATAGATGGAAGAAAGAATAGATGGATAGATGGAAGGAAGAATAGATGGATAGACGGAAGAAAAAATAGATGAATAGACGGAAGGAAGAATAGATGGACAGACGGAAGGAAGAATAGATGGATAGACGGTAGGAATAAAAGATGGATATATGGAAGGAAGAATAGATGGATAGATGGAATGAAGAATAGATGGATAGACGGAAAGAAGAATAGATGGTTAGACGGTAGGAAGAATAGATGGATAGACGGAAGGAAGAATAGATAAATAGATGGAAGGAAGATAAGATGTATAGACGAAAGAATAGATGGATAGACGAAAGGAAGAATAGATGGATAGATGAAAGGAAGAAAAGATGGATAGATGGAAATAAAGAATAGATGGATAGATGGAAGGAAGAATAGATGTATAGACGGAAGGAAGAATAGATGGATAGACGGAAAGAAGAATAGATGAATATATGGAAGGAAGAATAGATGGATAGACGGAAGATAGAATAGATGGATAGAAGGAAGGAAGAATAGATGGATAGACGGAAAGAAAAATAGATGAATAGACGGAAGGAAGAATAGATGGACAGACGGAAGGAAGAATATGTAGATAGTTGGGAGGAAGAATAGATGGATAGACGGAAGAAAGAATAGATGGATAGACGTAAGGAAGAATAGATGGATAGACGGAAGGAAAAATAGTTGGATAGATGGAAGGAAGAATAGATGGATAGACGGAAGGAAAAATAGATGGATAGACGGAAGGATAGACAGAAGGAAGAAAAGATGGAGAAATGGAATGAAGAATAGATGGATAGATAGAAGGAAGAATAGATGGATAGACGAAAGGAAGAATAGATGGATAGATGAAAGGAAGAAAAGATGGATAGACGGAAATAAAGAATAGATGGATAGATGGAAGGAAGAATAGATGTATAGACGGAAGGAAGAATAGATGGATAGACGGAAAGAAGAATAGATGGATAGATGGAAATAAAGAATAGATGAATAGACGGAAGGAAGAATAGATGGATAGACGGAAGGAAGAATAGATGGATAGATGGAATGAAGAATAGATGGATAGATAGAAGGAAGAATAGATGGATAGACGGAAGGAAGAATAGATCGATAGATGGAAGGAAGAATAGATGGATAGACGGAAGAAAGAATAGATGGATAGACGGAAGAAAAAAAAGATGGATATGTGAAAGGAAGAATAGATGGAGAGATAAAAAGGAAGAATAAATGGATAGATAGAACGAAGAATAGATGGATAGACGGTAGGAGGAATAGATGGATAGATGGAAGGAAAAACAGATGGAGAGATGGATAGAAGAATAGATGGATAGAAGGAAGAAAAAAAAGATGGATAGATGGAATGAAGAATAGATGGATAGACGGAAGGAAGAATAGATGGAGAGATGAAAGAAGAAAAGATGGATAGATGGAAGGAAGAATAGATGAATAGACGGAAGGAAGAATAGATGGATAGACGGATAAAAGAATAGATAGATAGATGGAAGGAAGAATAGATGGATAGATGGAAGGAAGAATAGATGGATAGACGGAAGGAAAAATAGATGGATAGACGGAAGGAAGAATAGATGGACAGAGGGAAGGAAGAATATATAGATGGATAGATGGAAAGAAGAATAGATGGATAGATGGAAGGAAGAATAGATGGATAGACGGAAGATAGAATATATGGATAGAAGGAAGGAAGAATAGATGGATAGACGGAAAGAAAAATAGATGGATAGACGGAAGGAAGAATAGATGGACAGACGGAAGGAAGAATATGTAGATAGTTGGGAGGAAGAATAGATGGATAGACGGAAGAAAGAATAGATGGATAGACGTAAGGAAGAATAGATGGATAGACGGAAGGAGGAATAGATGGATAGATAGAAGGAAGAATAGATGGTTAGACGGAAGGAAGAATAGATGGATAGACGGAAGGAAGAATAGATGGATAGATGGAAGGAAGATAAGATGTATAGACGGAAGAATAGATGGATAGATGAAAGGAAGAAAAGATGGATAGACGGAAATAAAGAATAGATGGATAGATGGAAGGAAGAATAGATGTATAGACGGAAGGAAGAATAGATGGATAGATGGAAGGAAGAATAGATGGAGAAATGGAATGAAGAATAGATGGATAGATAGAAGGAAGAATAGATGGATAGACGGAATGAAGAATAGAAGGATAGATGGAAGGAAGAATAGATGGATAGACGGAAGGGAGAGAAGATGGATAGACGGAAGGAAGAATAGATCGATAGACGGAAGGAAGAATAGATGGATAGACGGAAGGAAGAATAGATGGATAGACTGAAGGAATAAAAGATGGAGAGACGGAAGGAAGAATAGATGGATAGATGAAAGAAGAATAGATGGATAGACCGAAGGTAGAATAGATGGATAGACGGAAGAAAGAATAGATGGATAGACAGAAGGAGAAATAGATGGATAGACGGAAGGAAGAATAGATGGATAGATGGAATAAAGAATAGATGGATAGACGGAATAAAGAATAGATGAATAGACAGAAGAAAAAAAGATGGATATGTGAAAGGAAGAATAGATGGATAGATGAAAGGAAGAAAAGATGGATAGATAGAAGGAAGAATAGATGGATAGACGGAAGGAAGAATAGATGGATAGATGGAAGGAAAAACAGATGGATAGATGGAAAGAAGAATAGATGGATAGAAGGAAGAAAAAAAAGATGGATAGATGGAATGAAGAATAGATGGATAGATAGAAGGAAGAATAGATGGATAGACGGAAGGAAGAATAGATGGATAGATGGAAGGAAGAATAGATGGATAGACGGAAGAAAGAATAGATGGATAGACGGAAAAAAAAAAGATGGATATGTGAAAGGAAGAATAGATGGACAGATGGAATGAAGAATAGATGGATAGATAGAAGGAAGAATAGATGGATAGACGGAAGGAAGACAAGATGAATAGACGGAAGGAAGAATAGATGGATAGATGGAAAAAAGATAGATGGATAGATGGAAGGAAAAATAGATGGATAGATGGAAGGAAGAATAGATGGATAGACGGAAGGAAAAATAGATGGATAGACGGAAGGATAGACAGAAGGAAGAATAGATGGAGAGATGGAATGAAGAATAGATGGATAGATAGAAGGAAGAATAGATGGATAGACGGAATGAAGAATAGATGGATAGATGGAAGGAAGAATAGATGGATAGATGGAAGAAAGAATAGATGGATAGACGGAAGAAAGAGAAGATGGATAGACGGAAGGAAGATTAGATCGATTGACGGAAGGAAGAATAGATCGATAGACGGAAGGAAGAATAGATGGATAGACGGAAGGAAGAATAGATGGATAGACGGAAGGAAGAATAGATGGATAGACGGAAGGAAGAATAGATGGAGAGACGGAAGGAAGAATAGATGGATAGATGAAAGAAGAATAGATGGATAGACCGAAGGTAGAATAGATGGATAGACGGAAGAAAGAATAGATGGATAGACAGAAGGAGAAATAGGTGGATAGATGGAAGGAAGAATAGATGGATAGACGGAAGGAAGAATAGATGGATAGATGGAAGGAAGAATAGATGGATAGATGTAAGGAAGAATAGATGGATAGACGGAAGGAAGAATAGATGGTTAGATGGAAGGAACAATAGATGGATAGACGGAAGGAAGAATAGATGGATAGACGGAAATAAAGAATAGATGGATAGATGGAAGGAAAAATAGATGGATAGACGGAAGGAAGAATAGATGGATAGACGGAAATAAAGAATAGATGGATGGATGGAAGGAAGAATAGATGTATAGACGGAAAGAAGAATAGATGGATAGACGGAAGGAAGAATAGATGGATAGATGGAAGGAAAAATAGATGGAAAGACGGAAGGAAGAATAGATGGACAGAGGGAAGGAAGAATATATAGATGGATAGATGGAAAGAAGAATAGATGGATAGATGGAAGGAAGAATAGATGGATAGACGGAAGATAGAATAGATGGATAGAAGGAAGGAAGAATAGATGGATAGACGGAAAGAAAAATAGATGGATAGACGGAAGGAAGAATAGATGGACAGACGGAAGGAAGAATATGTAGATAGTTGGGAGGAAGAATAGATGGATAGACGGAAGAAAGAATAGATGGATAGACGTAAGGAAGAATAGATGGATAGACGGAAGGAGGAATAGATGGATAGATGGAAGGAAGAATAGATGGTTAGACGGAAGGAAGAATAGATGGATAGACGGAAGGAAGAATAGATGGATAGATGTAAGGAAGATAAGATGTATAGACGGAAGAATAGATGGATAGACGAAAGGAATAATAGATGGATAGATGAAAGGAAGAAAAGATGGATAGACGGAAATAAAGAATAGATGGATAGATGGAAGGAAGAATAGATGTATAGACGGAAGGAAGAATAGATGGATAGATAAAAGGAAGAATAGATGGATAGAAGGAAGAATACATGGATAGATAGAAAAAAAGTTAGATGGATAGATGGAAGGAAAAATAGTTGGATAGATGGAAGGAAGAATAGATGGATAGACGGAAGGAAAAATAGATGGATAGACGGAAGGATAGACAGAAGGAAGAAAAGATGGAGAAATGGAATGAAGAATAGATGGATAGATAGAAGGAAGAATAGATGGATAGACGAAAGGAAGAATAGATGGATAGATGAAAGGAAGAAAAGATGGATAGACGGAAATAAAGAATAGATGGATAGATGGAAGGAAGAATAGATGTATAGACGGAAGGAAGAATAGATGGATAGACGGAAAGAAGAATAGATGGATAGATGGAAATAAAGAATAGATGAATAGACGGAAGGAAGAATAGATGGATAGACGGAAGGAAGAATAGATGGATAGATGGAATGAAGAATAGATGGATAGAAAGAAGGAAGAATAGATGGATAGACGGAAGGAAGAATAGATCGATAGATGGAAGGAAGAATAGATGGATAGACGGAAGAAAGAATAGATGGATAGACGGAAGAAAAAAAAGATGGATATGTGAAAGGAAGAATAGATGGAGAGATAAAAAGGAAGAATAAATGGATAGATAGAACGAAGAATAGATGGATAGACGGTAGGAGGAATAGATGGATAGATGGAAGGAAAAACAGATGGAGAGATGGATAGAAGAATAGATGGATAGAAGGAAGAAAACAAAGATGGATAGATGGAATGAAGAATAGATGGATAGACGGAAGGAAGAATAGATGGAGAGATGAAAGAAGAAAAGATGGATAGATGGAAGGAAGAATAGATGAATAGACGGAAGGAAGAATAGATGGATAGACGGATAAAAGAATAGATAGATAGATGGAAGGAAGAATAGATGGATAGATGGAAGGAAGAATAGATGGATAGACGGAAGGAAAAATAGATGGATAGACGGAAGGAAGAATAGATGGACAGAGGGAAGGAAGAATATATAGATGGATAGATGGAAAGAAGAAATGATGGATAGATGGAAGGAAGAATAGATGGATAGACGGAAGATAAAATAGATGGATAGAAGGAAGGAAGAATAGATGGATAGACGGAAAGAAAAATAGATGGATAGACGGAAGGAAGAATAGATGGACAGACGGAAGGAAGAATATGTAGATAGTTGGGAGGAAGAATAGATGGATAGACGGAAGAAAGAATAGATGGATAGACGTAAGGAAGAATAGATGGATAGACGGAAGGAGGAATAGATGGATAGATGGAAGGAAGAATAGATGGTTAGACGGAAGGAGGAATAGATGGATAGATGGAAGGAAGAATAGATGGTTAGACGGAAGGAAGAATAGATGGATAGACGGAAGGAAGAATAGATGGATAGATGTAAGGAAGATAAGATGTATAGACGGAAGAATAGATGGATAGACGAAAGGAATAATAGATGGATAGATGAAAGGAAGAAAAGATGGATAGACGGAAATAAAGAATAGATGGATAGATGGAAGGAAGAATAGATGTATAGACGGAAGGAAGAATAGATGGATAGATAAAAGGAAGAATAGATGGATAGAAGGAAGAATACATGGATAGATAGAAAAAATGTTAGATGGATAGATGGAAGGAAAAATAGTTGGATAGATGGAAGGAAGAATAGATGGATAGACGGAAGGAAAAATAGATGGATAGACGGAAGGATAGACAGAAGGAAGAAAAGATGGAGAAATGGAATGAAGAATAGATGGATAGATAGAAGGAAGAATAGATGGATAGACGAAAGGAAGAATAGATGGATAGATGAAAGGAAGAAAAGATGGATAGACGGAAATAAAGAATAGATGGATAGATGGAAGGAAGAATAGATGTATAGACGGAAGGAAGAATAGATGGATAGACGGAAAGAAGAATAGATGGATAGATGGAAATAAAGAATAGATGAATAGACGGAAGGAAGAATAGATGGATAGACGGAAGGAAGAATAGATGGATAGATGGAATGAAGAATAGATGGATAGAAAGAAGGAAGAATAGATGGATAGACGGAAGGAAGAATAGATCGATAGATGGAAGGAAGAATAGATGGATAGACGGAAGAAAGAATAGATGGATAGACGGAAGAAAAAAAAGATGGATATGTGAAAGGAAGAATAGATGGAGAGATAAAAAGGAAGAATAAATGGATAGATAGAACGAAGAATAGATGGATAGACGGTAGGAGGAATAGATGGATAGATGGAAGGAAAAACAGATGGAGAGATGGATAGAAGAATAGATGGATAGAAGGAAGAAAACAAAGATGGATAGATGGAATGAAGAATAGATGGAGAGATGAAAGAAGAAAAGATGGATAGATGGAAGGAAGAATAGATGAATAGACGGAAGGAAGAATAGATGGATAGACGGATAAAAGAATAGATAGATAGATGGAAGGAAGAATAGATGGATAGATGGAAGGAAGAATAGATGGATAGACGGAAGGAAAAATAGATGGATAGACGGAAGGAAGAATAGATGGACAGAGGGAAGGAAGAATATATAGATGGATAGATGGAAAGAAGAAATGATGGATAGATGGAAGGAAGAATAGATGGATAGACGGAAGATAAAATAGATGGATAGAAGGAAGGAAGAATAGATGGATAGACGGAAAGAAAAATAGATGGATAGACGGAAGGAAGAATAGATGGACAGACGGAAGGAAGAATATGTAGATAGTTGGGAGGAAGAATAGATGGATAGACGGAAGAAAGAATAGATGGATAGACGTAAGGAAGAATAGATGGATAGACGGAAGGAGGAATAGATGGATAGATGGAAGGAAGAATAGATGGTTAGACGGAAGGAAGAATAGATGGATAGACGGAAGGAAGAATAGATGGATAGATGGAAGGAAGATAAGATGTATAGACGGAAGAATAGATGGATAGATGAAAGGAAGAAAAGATGGATAGACGGAAATAAAGAATAGATGGATAGATGGAAGGAAGAATAGATGTATAGACGGAAGGAAGAATAGATGGATAGATGGAAGGAAGAATAGATGGAGAAATGGAATGAAGAATAGATGGATAGATAGAAGGAAGAATAGATGGATAGACGGAATGAAGAATAGAAGGATAGATGGAAGGAAGAATAGATGGATAGACGGAAGGGAGAGAAGATGGATAGACGGAAGGAAGAATAGATCGATAGACGGAAGGAAGAATAGATCGATAGACGGAAGGAAGAATAGATGGATAGACGGAAGGAAGAATAGATGGATAGACGGAAGGAAGAATAGATGGATAGACTGAAGGAATAAAAGATGGAGAGACGGAAGGAAGAATAGATGGATAGATGAAAGAAGAATAGATGGATAGACCGAAGGTAGAATAGATGGATAGACGGAAGAAAGAATAGATGGATAGACAGAAGGAGAAATAGATGGATAGACGGAAGGAAGAATAGATGGATAGATGGAATAAAGAATAGATGGATAGACGGAATAAAGAATAGATGAATAGACAGAAGAAAAAAAGATGGATATGTGAAAGGAAGAATAGATGGATAGATGAAAGGAAGAAAAGATGGATAGATAGAAGGAAGAATAGATGGATAGACGGAAGGAAGAATAGATGGATAGATGGAAGGAAAAACAGATGGATAGATGGAAAGAAGAATAGATGGATAGAAGGAAGAAAAAAAAGATGGATAGATGGAATGAAGAATAGATGGATAGATAGAAGGAAGAATAGATGGATAGACGGAAGGAAGAATAGATGGATAGATGGAAGGAAGAATAGATGGATAGACGGAAGAAAGAATAGATGAATAGACGGAAAAAAAAAAGATGGATATGTGAAAGGAAGAATAGATGGACAGATGGAATGAAGAATAGATGGATAGATAGAAGGAAGAATAGATGGATAGACGGAAGGAAGAATAGATGAATAGACGGAAGGAAGAATAGATGGATAGATGGAAAAAAGATAGATGGATAGATGGAAGGAAAAATAGATGGATAGATGGAAGGAAGAATAGATGGATAGACGGAAGGAAAAATAGATGGATAGACGGAAGGATAGACAGAAGGAAGAATAGATGGAGAGATGGAATGAAGAATAGATGGATAGATAGAAGGAAGAATAGATGAATAGACGGAATGAAGAATAGATGGATAGATGGAAGGAAGAATAGATGGATAGATGGAAGAAAGAATAGATGGATAGACGGAAGAAAGAGAAGATGGATAGACGGAAGGAAGATTAGATCGATTGACGGAAGGAAGAATAGATCGATAGACGGAAGGAAGAATAGATGGATAGACGGAAGGAAGAATAGATGGATAGACGGAAGGAAGAATAGATGGATAGACGGAAGGAAGAATAGATGGAGAGACGGAAGGAAGAATAGATGGATAGATGAAAGAAGAATAGATGGATAGACCGAAGGTAGAATAGATGGATAGACGGAAGAAAGAATAGATGGATAGACAGAAGGAGAAATAGGTGGATAGATGGAAGGAAGAATAGATGGATAGACGGAAGGAAGAATAGATGGATAGATGGAAGGAAGAATAGATGGATAGATGTAAGGAAGAATAGATGGATAGACGGAAGGAAGAATAGATGGATAGATGGAAGGAACAATAGATGGATAGACGGAAGGAAGAATAGATGGATAGACGGAAATAAAGAATAGATGGATAGATGGAAGGAAAAATAGATGGATAGACGGAAGGAAGAATAGATGGATAGACGGAAATAAAGAATAGATGGATGGATGGAAGGAAGAATAGATGTATAGACGGAAAGAAGAATAGATGGATAGACGGAAGGAAGAATAGATGGATAGATGGAAGGAAAAATAGATGGATAGACGGAAGGAAGAATAAATGGATAGACGGAAAGAAGAATAGATGGATAGATTGTAGGAAGAATAGATGAATAGACGGAAGGAAAAATAGATGGATAGACGGAAAAAAGAATAGATGGATATATGGAAGGAAGAATAGATGGATAGATGGAAGGAAGAGTAGATGGACTGACGGAAGGAAGAATATATACATAGACGGAAGAAAGAATAGATGGATAGACGGAAGGAGGAATAGAAGGATAGGTGGAAGAAAAAATAGATGGATAGACCGAAGGAAGAATAGATTGATAGATGGAAGGAAGAATAAATGGATAGATGAAATTAAGAAAAGATGGAAAGATGGAAGGAAGAATAGATGGATAGACGGAAGGAAGAATAGATGTATAGACGGAAGGGAGAATAGATGGATAGATGGAAGGAAGAATAGATGGATAGACGAAAGGAAGAATAGATGGATAGACGAAAGGAAGAATAGATGGATAGACGAAAGGAAGAATAGATGGATAGACGGAAGAAAGAATAGATGGATAGATGGAAGGAAGAATAGATGGATAGATGGAAGGAAGAATAGATGGATGGATGGAAGGAAGAATAGATGGATAGACGGAAGGAAGAATAGATGGATAGATGGAAGGAAGTAATAGCACCCATGTCATCTCAACTCTTATTATGCGTAATTCATTTTGACGTAGAACATGTCCCGCAAACCTCATGCGACGCTCTGTTACAACCTTACTAAGTGGTCAACTCCCAGTTCGGCATAGGATTTCCTTGATTGAGACGCGATTTCTATAGCTGGCTCCTGAAATCCGTCTTAGCCATCTTTGTTGAATCACATTAAGTCTTTTTCAATTCACTGCACTTTATTAATGGAGCCAGCCACTGGTAGAAATTTCTAACCTCTCTTGGCTACGCTCTTGGAATTAGGTGGCTGTAGTTTGCTTTAGATTGTATATCCAAAAGAGAAGTTTTATTGTCAAAATCTGTGGAGGTTTTTTTTTTTAATTCAAAACCGATTTACCTACGCTCCTAGAATTTGGTGACTGTAGTTTGCTTTAGAATAAAATTGAATAAAACCTCAAAACTCTTTGTATGGGGGTATTTATACTCAAAACCAAGGGAAATGCTGCATTCCTCAATCTTAGGACTCGAAGACAAGACTTATTATTATTATTATTACTATATACAAATGCCCTACAGAACAAGAAGATCTTGGAAGATATCAGCATATCAAACCTAGATGATGACGTAGACTTTCGTGTTGCACGCGACACTGTTGCTTTTGGCAGACTTTAAGGTCAAGTGTGGCCACGGAGAGGACAAAACAAAACTGAAAGTCTACAGTACTAAATAGTGCTTCCTTCACTCTTATATACATCAGAGTCCTGGACCTTATATTCCCGCCACATCAAAAATCTTAACTCCTTCCACACACGCTGCCTAACTCATAAGGTGCATTGGTCTGACCACATACCAGATACTGGAATCATACAAATGTTCAACATGAACAGTATCAAAGCAACCGTAAAAAAGGTCCCAATTTCGATGGGTGGGGCATGTAGTCCGCATGCCAGACAATCGCCTTCCCAAACGACTTCTGTACGGGGAGCTGTGTGCAGGAAAGCCTTCCCATGTGTGTGTTGTGTGTGCATGTCTATGTATACAGCTCCTTAATTTTACCATCACAGGTGTGAATGTATATTTTGGTTTTCTATAGTTATAATGTGTTGTTGTTTTTTTTTTTGGTGCAGTGCAGAAATCATAGAACAACTTTACTATAGGATAATAAAGATTATTATTTATTATTAGTATTATTATTATTAAACACATATAGGCCTTCTATATTGTGACAACGTGGGAGTGTACTAAAGAAAATAACTCACCTATTCTCAGGTCGCTGAGTTCTGATGGCAGAATCACAATCCAACTATAATCAGTCAATACTCCCACAACAATCACCCTACTTCGCACGTCGAAATAAAAGGTTAGTTACATTTCTATAGGGTAGGTAATGTTAAGGTCATCTGTTACTTTGGCCAACGGTTAACGAGCAGGATGTTATGTGGCAAGCACAAAGACCACCCGCCTTTACTTTTCCCAAATAAAGGCAGGTACTAATTAGAGGTACCAATTAGAGTTGAGTGCCCTACAAATCATGAAATTCAAAACCCTAGTTTTCCTCGAAATTCGAGCCCAGGACCCCTAGGAAGTCAAGCGCTTAACCACCGAGTCACAGCGCCACCTTGATCTATATATGAGTTTCTCTATAACTAATTTGCTTTGTTAACAATAAATACACTTATATAATCCCCAATATAGGCTTACACTGCATTTCTTTTTAAATATATCTATTGTTTATCCCAATAAATATATTGAAAAGCCACAGAAATCTATATAATAATTGATGTTCAGACTGCCTAGACCAAATATAAAGCTGCAAAAAGCTGTCAAGTCCTCTCATCTAAATGTACAAACTATTGTGCCTTGCATGCATTTTGTGTGTATGTGTGCAGTAAAGCTCATGCAGTGTCATCAATATGCAACGTTATTTGAAAAAAAAAATTAAACCCTAACCCTTAAATGATGATAAATTAAAAATAATTCAGCAAGTTCTTATTTAAGTCGCTGTGATTGGTAAAGAAAATTTCCAAAATGTGTGCAAAGTTTGTTCTCAAATATTAATTTAGATTTATTTTCTATAGTGACCTTCAAATTTGATAAAAATGGTGAAAAAAATCCAAAATTTTGGGATCAAAATTTTATAAATTGTATCTTTTTCATTTTTAGAGGTAGCATAATACTTTTTAGTTCATTCTATTTGTTTATCTTAGTTCCACAAGTGTGCAAAGTTTTATAACAATACATTAATATTCAAATAACACTTCACAAACTACATTTTTTCATTATGGTGGCCATATTGGATACATAATAAGCATTTAAAAAATAATAATTTTTTTTTTAATAGTGTACAAGCTATATTAAACATGATAGATTAAAAAAACAACATTTTTTCTTAAATTTTGTGGTGCCATGGCTGAGCAGTAAGGTGCTTGGCTTCTTATATGGGGGGCCCAGGTTCAAATAATATCTCTTGGTTAGTGCATGTCCTCCACCCTGTTCATTCTGTATGGCACAAGATTTTCCTAAGAATTTTCCGTTCCCAAGTATTAAGTAAATTTTCAGTAAGTGTCCAGGTCTCACTTCCATACATTGCTGCTGGTCTTATTATGGTTTTGTATATTATTTTCTTGGTTTTTCCTTGAAATTGGTTAATTTTAATACCAAAGCTAATAGCTTGTAGACAAAGTAGTTTTTTATTTACTCTTCCCCCACTTTTATTTTTTTTGGAGGAGGGGGGGGGGCGGGGAAAGGATAATTTTATTTTGGTTAATTTATTTGATTTGTATTTTTTTTAACCTACCTACAGACATCTTTGTAATTAATATTGATTTTTTTTTCATTTTGCTAATTATTAATGAACTTTCATTGCGTACTGTATATTTGTGAATGTATTGACTGATCATTTTGTTATTTTTTTAAACAATTATTTATGATGGCAAAATGATTAACAATTAATGAAATGTTAAAAAATTTAAAATTAATGTTTTACTTTCTTTTTGTTTGTGTAACTAAATAAAAACTATATGTTTGCCATATGTGTTATATTATATATTATAATAAAAACTAATACAATATAATTAAATGACAAACAAAAGAAGGATCATTTTATTAATTTAATATCTCTTTTTAATATCTAATACATTTGTAGAAATTTTCAAAACAATTTAATATCTAATACATTTGTAGAAATTTTCAAAACAATTTAATATCTAATACATTTGTAGAAATTTTCAAAACAATTTAATATCTAATACATTTGTAGAAATTTTCAAAACAATTTAATATCTAATACATTTGTAGATATTTTCAAAACAATTTAATATCTAATACATTCGTAGACATTTTCAAAACAATTTAATATCTAAAACATTTGTAGAAATTTTCAAAACAATTTAATATCTAATACATTTGTAGAAATTTTCAAAACAATTAAATATCTAATACATTTGTAGACATTTTCAAAACAATTTAATATCTAATACATTTGTAGACATTTTCAAAACAATTTAATATCTAAAACATTTGTAGAAATTTTCAAAACAATTTAATATCTAATACATTTGTAGAAATTTCCAAAAAGTTTAATATCTAATGTTTTACTTTCTTTTTGTGTGTGTAACAAAATATTTTTTAAAAAATCCAACTACATGTTTGCAATATGTATTATATAATATAATAAAAACTAATACAATATAATTAAATGACAAACAAAAGAAGGATCATTTTATTAAATTAATATCTAAAACATTTGTATAAATTTTCAAAACAATCAAATATCTAATACTTTTGTAGAAATTGTCAAACAATTTAATATGTTTGGAAAATGTTTTACATGTTTTAGATGTTCCTTCAGAGTTGAAGATAATTACTTCCTAGTCCAAACCTCCTGCAGGACGACGGAGGATGGGAGCGGGCAGGGTTTGAACCCTGCACCATCGATAAATCTGAAAGACAGTCCAGCACGCAAACTGCATGACCAGGCAGCCATCCATTTGTAGAAATTTTCAAAACAATTTAATATCTAATACATTTGTAAAAATTTCAAAAAAAATTTAATATCTAATGTTTTACTTTCTTTTTGTGTGTGTAACAAAATATTATTGTTTTTTTTAATCCAACTACATGTTTGCAATATGTATTATATAATATAATAAAAACTAATACAATATAACTAAATGGCAACAACAGAAGGGTCATTTTATTAATTTAATATCTAATACATTGTAGACATTTTCAAAACTTTAATATTTAATACATTTGTAGAAATTTTCAAAACAATTTAATATCTAATACATTTTTAGAAATTTTCAAAACCATTTAATATCAAATACATTTGTAGAAATTTTCAAAAAATTTAATATCTATTTGTCATAGCTGTAGATGCCTGAACATGTAACAGGTTTTGTATTACTTGAAGTAGTCAGCTGATAAGATGAGTTAAGCTTTACTTGATGTCAGCTGATAGGATGAGTTACTGTGACGTGCCGGGGATTCTATATAATGTCTAGATCTAAATGTTAACTGTTAGATTCAATGAAGAAGATCCTTTTGATTCAAACACAGAAACTTTTATTCTTAACTTGAAAACAGGAACATATAATACAGCTTTTACAAAGTGAACTGTATCAAGAATACGAAATATTTAAATTAACTAATAAATTTAGTATAGTTATAAAACTGTTCTCTAGTAATTATAACTCAAGAATAATATACGTCTTGCCAGATTCAATCCACGACTGCCTAACCAATCAAATACTTTTCTATCAAACGCTACATGTGTGATCACTGGATGTTTGCAACGTCATTGGAAAACCTGGCAACCTTGAACAGAATTTAATTTAATATTTTAAATTACAACTAAGCCTTGATACGTGACAATGTTTTATCCAAACAAGAAAATATTGTTATTGTTAAATTACTGATTTCATTTCTTTCTATTCCTTAATAACACTATGGCCATAGGAAAAAAAAAGATTAATTGCACTCTGTGCTCCAAACTGCCTATGGGTCATCAGCTCCTGATTCTTCTTCAGGGAGGAATCCAAATTCTTATGTTGGGGTATTTTGCAAGGTAGCACAGGTTTGGATTCAAAGTTTTCCAAAGCTAATGACCCTCTCCTGCAAAAAGCTTTACTGATTTAAGCTACTCATGTTAATGATAACAGTTCTGCCAGTCCCAATATCTGAGCCACTCATGAACAAAGGCTATTAGAGATGCATGCCAATAGGAAGCATTTTATATCCATCACCAGTGACATCAAGATTAATTGATATTAAATAAAATAAGCATAGAATTACAAAAATGAAGACAGATTGGAAAATTAGAAATTAAAATTGGAAAGTCTGTCTTTAATATGTGTCATTTTTCAACGAGCAGTTATAAGCGCTCAACTTTTGAATTTTAAAATTGTATAACCATACTAAGACATTTCCTTCTTTTATACAAATGAAAACATAAATCATCATTTAAAAAAAATATATCCTTTAAAAAAAAAAGGTAGTCAATTTGACACGGAACATTTTGATTAGTAAAAAACAGATTTCGCTCATGTATTTAGACAGTCAGCCAAGACTGTTGTCCGGGGTGTGGCACGAGGAGCCATACATGAGCTAGGTAGATGGGAATTTTAAGCTTTTGACTATTCTAAAGAATATTGTTGTCAAATCACCTTTAAGGCTTCTGACTATTCTAAAGAATATGGCTGTCAATTCACTTTTCCCATCACCCTTACACCCCATGTCACAAACAGTCTGTCTCCCTAAATGTGACGGAAGTTTATTGTCAGGTAAACATAGAATAAGTCACACAGAAATGTATTGTCAGATCAAAACATTAAGGGACTAAGATGAACAAAAACAAAACTAGACACAAACCAGATGACATAAGACATTACAATATGGTCTAATAATTTAAAACTAACTCCACCTTAATCACAGCATCCCAGTGACATGTTGATTTCTCTATGGACGTCTTCATCAATCTTCTTAAGACTTGGAATGGGAACATCATCTGAAATTATACTTTCAAACTCAAAGAATTAGAATTACTATCATAAATTAAACTAAACTAAAGGGAGACAACTTAATAAACAGCTGTCTGACAAACAAAGACAAGATAAAAACAAGTCTTTGGACACGTCCACAAACATAAAATATGGTCTAATAATTTAAAACTAACTCCACCTTAATCACAGCATCCCAGTGATGTCTTCATCAATCTTCTTGCTAAGACTTGGAATGGGAACAACATCATCTGAAATAATAATTTCAAACTCAAAGAATTAGAATTATTATCATAGGGATTAAAACCAGAAAACTAAAATAGATTATAGAACTAAGTCAGTCAGACATCCACAAAACAAAACTTTGGACAGGTCCATAAACATGAACAGAACAAGAAGAACATAAACAGAACTAGACATAAACAAGACAACATAAATACATTTTAAACACAGTCTAATAACTTAAAAATAACTCCACCTTAATCAAAACATCCCAGTGACATGTTGAGTTCATCAGTGCTCTTGCTGAGACTTGAAATGGGAACAACCTCATCTGAAATTAAACTTTCAAATTTAAAGAATTAGAACTATTATCATTGAGATTTGTACCAAAAAAAACTACAATAGATTAAAGAACTAAACTAATGGGAGACAACTTAATACATTTTCAAACAGGCACAGACAAGATGAACAACACTCAAACAAGACTCATATAATAGACATTAAACAATGGTTTAATAAATCAATTCATAAGTTTAAACAATTCCACCTGAATCTCTGTGATATGTTGAGTTCTCTATAGATGTCATCCATGTTCTTATTTGAAGGTGGAACCTCATCTGAAATTAATATGTGTGAATTAGACTGGCCTCTAGGGGCCACTTAGAAGTTTGTGTTACACAATTTCTAATTTGATATCCATTTAAAAAATGATAACCTACTTGTATGATCTCCTTTTCTAATGTTTTCTATCCATATACCACTTAAGCTTTCACAAGCTGAAAACAAACTTTCTAAATCAAAATTAGAACAATTTACTTAAAGTGATATGCAAACTAGTTAGGTTACTAAGGTTACCACTTGATCTTTTATCCTTGACTCTTGTCTTGAAGGGAAACTGAAAAATACTTTTAAAAATTAGCTTATTATTAGATTTTTTAATGCAACTCTAAATTTACTAATTTAATATTTAATCTAATCTTAATTAAATAGGAAAAAGTTCAGAGACATCAACAGGAAGATTGGAATACAGAATGACACACAAATGTTAAGGAAATTGAGAAACACTTAAGCGTTCTTATCTATTCTGTGTTTTTTCATAACCTTCAGAGGTCCCCATCCAGAATACTGGTGCATAAGTAACTTTACCAGCAGGAATCTTAAACCCTCTATTAGATATTGATAAACCTAAAGCAGTGCTCAGCCAGATGGTCAGGCACCAGCCAATCAATGGTCATCTTCTTGAGAAAGTATAAGTTCATACATCATGCACTGCACATAACACTTACCATGGCCACTGATGGGTGAGGATTGATTACATGCTGAGGACAACCTAATTTTGGACATCTTGAATTATCACCTGGCACTGAGGATGTGGTGGGCGCATGTCAGGTGAGATATATTTTGATTTTGTTGTTCAACATTCATGCCCTTCTGTTTTTTTTAAAAATTAAATCACAAAATCTGAAGGCACATTCATTTCTGTTTCCATTACCAGCCATTTTAGTTACAATATTGGTATAAATTATTATCTGACTGCTGAAATAAGAATTCTCAAGCTTGAATCCTAACGGTGGCTAGAAATTTTAATTCATGACTTAAGATGTTTTTTAAACCATTTAGTTGCAATATTCCATTAAATCTTTGATTTATTTTTCATTAATTGGTAAAAATTATCTGGATGCTAAAATAAGAATTCTCAAGTTTGAATCCTAATGGTGGCTAGAAATTTTAATTCATGATTGAAGTTAAGATGTTTTTCAACATTTAAAATCAGCAGGAAATTTCTCACAGGTTTTCCTTTCAACTAGAGTGTTTAAGAGATTCGGTCAGAACTCACATTATAAGCTATAAAAGAGTGAAGGCTTGCAGTGCAAAAGAAAAATTCAAATGTCAAGATTGTACAAAAAAAACAGACTGGACAATGAGAGCAAGCAGCTACATCTAGCTTCTGGAATTTTTATTAAGTCCTTAAAGTAAATTTTTGAATTAAAAGAAAATTGAATTGAAAGTTGTTTTTTAAATGAACCATAAGATATTTATTTAATAATGTTTGGCTTTTTTCGTAAATCCCTAAAATTCTGCAGATTACTGCACATGATTTAATAATAATGGTTTCTATTGACTCTTTCTATGACATAAACCATGTATTTATTACTATGATTTAGAGTTTTAGACCATTCAGACTAAGGTTTCACTGTAAGAAGAACAGAAAAAGAAAAAAAATTAGAAGTATAAGATGAAAATGCAAAAGACAATTTTTTTTTATCTGAAACGTTTCCACTTTCCAGCATAAATTGAATTGAAAGTTGTTTTTTAAATGAACCATAAGATATTTATTTAATAATGTTTGGCTTTTTTTGTAAATCCCTAAAATTCTGCAGATTACTGCACATGATTTAATAATAATGGTTTCTATTGACTCTTTCTATGACATAAACCATGTATTTATTACTATGATTTAGAGTTTTAGACCATTCACACTAAGGTTTCACTGTAAGAAGAACAGAAAAAGAGAAAAAATTAGAAGTTTAAGATGAAAATGCAGAAGACAATTTTTTTTATCTGAAACGTTTCCACTTTCCAGCATAAATTGAATTGAAAGTTGTTTTTTAAATGAACCATAAGATATTTATTTAATAATGTTTGGCTTTTTTTGTAAATCCCTAAAATTCTGCAGATTACTGCACATGATTTAATAATAATGGTTTCTATTGACTCTTTCTATGACATAAACCATGTATTTATTACTATGATTTAGAGTTTTAGACCATTCACACTAAGGTTTCACTGTAAGAAGAACAGAAAAAGAAAAAAAATTAGAAGTATAAGATGAAAATGCAAAAGACAATTTTTTTTTATCTGAAACGTTTCCACTTTCCAGCATAAATTGAATTGAAAGTTGTTTTTTAAATGAACCATAAGATATTTATTTAATAATGTTTGGCTTTTTTTGTAAATCCCTAAAATTCTGCAGATTACTGCACATGATTTAATAATAATGGTTTCTATTGACTCTTTCTATGACATAAACCATGTATTTATTACTATGATTTAGAGTTTTAGACCATTCAGACTAAGGTTTCACTGTAAGAAGAACAGAAAAAGAAAAAAAATTAGAAGTATAAGATGAAAATGCAAAAGACAATTTTTTTTTATCTGAAACGTTTCCACTTTCCAGCATAACAAAGTAAAATGTATAGAATAGATAATGTTGAAAGGGAATGCCTTGAAAATAACAGAGACACTGAAAGTATCAGCAAATAAGAAAAATGTAATCCAGAAGAACCAAGTTTAAGTTCTAGTAGGATAGACATAGGAAGTAAATGTTTTGTAGTAGATAGGCTACAATTTAAAATGTTGAAGACCATCTTTCACTTGAAAAGTGCTCAGCATGACAAAAACAGAATTTCAGAATTTAGAGAAAAGAAATTAATCTTGGAAGAAAATGTCATGAAAATAATGGAAACATTGAAAACAGCAGCAAATGTTTTTCAAAGAGTAAATCAAACAAAATTATGCGAGGCAAAGGGTGTCCCCGTCAGACTTGGCGAGTCAAAGCTTGAAGAGCTGGACAAGTTCACGTACCTTGGCAGCATCATAACAAATGATGGAGATGCTTACCATGATGTAGCATGCCAAATAGGAAAGGCAGGGAGCATTTTCCAAAGGCTGCAGCCTATTAGGACTAGCCAAGCCATTGGACTCGAGACAAAAATACACCTTCTCAACACAATCGTCATTCCAACTGCTACATATGCATGTGAGACGTGGAAGTCATCTGTCAAATTTGAGAAAAGACTAAATGTGGCTCAACAAAGATGGCTGAGACGGATTTTGGGAGTCAGTTACACAGACCGGATCTCAAACAAGGAAATCCTATGCCAAACTGGGAGTCGAACACTTAGTGAGGTTGTGACTGAGCGTCGCATGAGGTTTGCGGGACATGTTCTACGTCAAAATGAATTACGCACACCAAGAGTTGCGATAACATGGAAGCCAAAACAAGGAAAGCGCAAACAGGGACGTCCTCGTATTACCTGGCGACACATCTTCATGGAGGACCTCAGAACAGTGGACACCAGGTGGGAGGAGGCTTCAGACATTGCCAGTGACAGATCATTATGGAGACAGCTTGCCGCCCAATGCGCCGAACGGCGCGGGAGGACCTAAGTCTAAGTCTAAGTCTAAATCAAACAAAGAAGATACACAAGTAAGGATGAAAGGCTTTAAGAAAGTACATGATTAGGTGGATAGCAAGGCTAAACTAAAAGAATTTTAACTGACCTCAAACTTATTTTTTATAAGTAAGAACTTGTGATGGTCAAGAAAGAAAGAAAGAACCTTTTATTTAAGTCAAAAGTAAGTTCTCTTCATAGAGTAGTGCCGATAGTCATTAAAATTTGTCATAAAGTGATTAATGGACTTAGACATTTTCTAATTTAGTTTTAAAAAGACACCTTTTCTATACCAATAAATGTCCACACCCTCAAGAAAAGCAGAAAATTAATTTAGACATTTTAAAAATGTATTGAATAAACTGATCATCCCGGTAAGATGTGTGGGTTTTGAAATACATACCATGATACAGTATTCTGTTTCACAATTTTCTTTGTTTTAGAAAAAAAGAATTACTTGATCGTTGCATAAACTTCTATAGGTCAGTAGTCTTTAGTTTTGGCTCTGAAAAGAACCTTTCTTTTGGAATTTTCATAATGTATTCTGGTTATAATTGGATCACAGTAAATGGTTTTCTTTTGGCCCTGAAAAGGGCCCTTTTAATTTCTGTAGTTGTTAATAAATATATTTCAATTTATTTTCTCAGTCTTTATTTTATCTTGATCAGCTTCAAATGCATTGAGCCCTCAAAAGGACCTGTTTGACTTCTGTGGTTGGTAATAAATATATTTCAATTTATTTTATCAGTCTTTATTTTATCTTTATCAGCTTTATATTGAGCCCTCATAAGGACTTATTTAACTTCTTTAGTTGTCTAAATTATTCTACTCTTCATAAAGAGATGTAGCCAACATATCATGTAAGACAAAGCTAACAAAAACCTGTTGTGAAGTTATGATGCTACATCTTTATGGGTCATTTACATAAAATATAACATGTTGTCTTAATCATCAGAAATAATGCTAAAAAGGCAATAATGTTCTTTTAAGAGTCTAAGTTGGTAAGGACCGCTCCTCCCCAAGAGAAGAAAAGATCAACAAAGAATCAGTCAAATTAAAAAAAAAAGAAAAAAAAAAAGACATATTTAGCTGTTGTAAAAAATGGAATAGTAAGTTTAGATTTGGAATATGGTTTATGGCACATATATAGAAAATAGGCCATTTCACCTACAACAAAGCATTGAGAAAAATGAATACCTTGAAATTCAGAGTCTAAGTTGGTCAGAACCACTCCTCCCCAAGGGTAGAAAAGATCAACAAAGAATCAAAGAGGACAAATAATAAAAGAAATGATATAATTAGTAATAATAAATCAAGTTTTGGAATATGGTTTAAGGCACAGAAACATAAACCAGCCAATGCACTTACAAGAAAAGATCAAGAAGAAGAAATAGATTAAAATTCACATATATCAATGGTCTAATCTGGGTTTAAATTTGATTAAATTAAAATAACTTGATACTGAAAGAAAAAAGTTTACCATCAAACATGTGCAATTCTGACAGCTGAATACTGAAATTCAGAATAAAAGAACAATTTTTCATGTTAAACAGATTTCTTATTTAAGAGTTTATAGTTAGAACTGACTGCAAGCAAATGAACTGAGGCAGTCATAGACAAGAGGAAAAAGTAAACAGCACTATCTTATAACCTGGAGACAAAGTCAGCACTTTGTATAAACTGAAGAAAATATTAGCGACACCAAAATTGGTTTGTTTGGTCACAGCATAGGAGAGGAAATGAGCAGAGCACATCAATTATGTTTATGAACCCATTGTCTTTCAAGACACACTAGAGAACTATTTAAGTTCTTTTAATAATCCTCAAAAAAAAATTCTTTGTTTTTCAAAGAACTAAATACAGATAAATGTAATAGAAAATTCTAATGACTAGGATATAGTAAACCATGTTATTAAATCCTCTATAGTTAATAACCCTTTCAAGGCATCCTTTCAACTTCTGTAGTCTGATTTGGGTTACAAAAATATCAATTTCGCTGCCTGGTGACATTATGATCACTGTCAAATAACTGCATGAGAATTAAGAGACCCTCAGGGCTTGCAAAGACTTTTCTGCAGAGAAAAAAGAAGGAAAGGCAGGCAGAAGAAGTGATGGGCCTGTCTATGGAAGTGACTTTAAACCTGGCAAAAGACAAAGAGGAAAGGAGAGAGGCAGTTGGTCAATCATGTTGTGGTGTGCATTTCCATGACCACCAGACTAATGGATAGGTGAAGGTGAGTTGATCATAACACCTTTCTGAAATGATGTCCACAGACTAATGGATGGGTGAAGGTGAGTTGGTCAGAACACCCTTCTGAAATGATGTCCACAGACTAATGGATGGGTGAAGGTGAGTTGGTCAGAACACCCTTCTGAAATGATGTCCACAGATTAATGGATGGGTGAAGGTGAGTTGGTCAGAACACCCTTCTGAAATGATGTCCACAGACTATAGGATGGGTGAAGGTGAGTTGATCATAACACCCTTCTGAAATGATGTCCACAGACTAATGGATGGGTGAAGGTGAGTTGGTCAGAACACCCTTCTGAAATGATGTCCACAGACGAATGGATGAGTGAAGGTGAGTTGGTCAGAACACCCTTCTGAAATGATGTCCACAGACTAATGGATGGGTGAAGGTGAGTTGGTCAGAACACCCTTCTGAAATGATGTCCACAGACTATAGGATGGGTGAAGGTGAGTTGGTCAGAACACCCTTCTGAAATGATGTCCACAGACTATAGGATGGGTGAAGGTGAGTTGGTCAGAACACCCTTCTGAAATGATGCAAAAATCATTTACCACTTCATTAAAAAAAAAAGATACAGAACCAAGTTACAGAAAAAATGAAAGAGAACAAACTGACAAAATACAAAAGTTGAAGAATTTTTTTCTCTTTAATAATAAAGCATTAGTTCTTATTAATTCTTAATAGCTAAGACATCTTGGGGATTTCAAAGATGAGAGAAAAAAATCTTTGGTACCATAGAAAAAAATGTAAACTATTATTTCCAAGGTACATTTGTAAAGCAATTTGGTTGGCCTGAGCTTGTTTGGGAGCAAGTTACAAACATTAGTTGCCATATCAGGCAACATGTTAAGGACAGTGGTGAATGAAAAAAAAATGCTATATGAATCTTATCTGTATAGAGAACTGAGACCTTGTATTCATGAGTAATCTGGACACTCGCTTCAAGATACATTTGTGGTTCAAGTCTACAATAAGGAAGACAGAATGTTTTGAAGACATTTAAGAAAAATTATTCCTTAGTAAAATGCATAAAATGAGAATGATCAAGGTAAATAGATCAACCTTTTTTGCACACCTTCTGACATGCACAAAAAACTCGACAGCCACAAGCATTTAGTCTGTTGATTTTTTCATCCTCTTTCACCGGAGGAAGACAAGTGACTTGAATCTACAAATACATTTTGTCATTGCTTTGGCAAATGAAGTCTAAATAGTTAGATGAGATGTTATCTGGCCATCCAGTTTTGATATAATTAAGTATGACATGCTGAGAGTTCACATGAACAGTAACAATGGGAAGAAACAAATCATTGTCACCATGAGAATGAAAGAGAAAAGGTCCAGGTAGATGGTGAAAGCATATGGTGTGTTTGAGCAATGCTTGTGGCCTTACAGTTTATGAGGTAGCCAAACAAATCATTCTTAATTACAAGAGGCACCAAAGAAGTGAATAAAATGATTTTTAAAGGACATGGTTGAATCAAAGAATTATATTGAAAATTAGGATGCTACAGTCTAATATCAGATTTAGGTGGACTCTGGAGCATCCTAAAACTACAGAACCTCAAAATCTCAGCCTTCAATGGTTTGGAAACTGAGCACTTTATGGAGGCACATGATTAAGTCTGTTTGGTAGCAGATTTCATACATTAACACCACTTGTTCTGAATTTAATCATTTCATTCCCATATATATTGGTTGCTAGTCATCTTCATCATCAATCAACGCCTTTTGAGTATGGGCTTGAGAAGTTTAAATCCTCTCTTACAACAGCCCTGGTCAGGAACCCTATGTGTAAGTGCAATGGTGAGTTAGTAGACATTTGAAGGAGATATTGTACAGGCAGGAGTTGATCTTGAAGAAATGGTCTAACAAAAACGAATGGATGCATGTACAAAGGCTGCAGACAAGTCAGCTTGATAGATGGGAGTGATAAGACCTGCCTGTTTTGTATCTGTTCTACCACTCTACCACAAGAACTACTTTTGAAAGGATGTTTATTTTGATTTAATTTTTTCAATACTTCGAGCGTAGATTAAAGTTATTTAATAGAGGGCTAACCAAGAGCCTTATCAAAAGACTCTGCAGTTAGAATATATATGATCTGGTTTTCGTCTCCTGATAACCTAATGGGGGAGGGTAGCAACTGATCCATAAAACTGTTTTAGTATCTGTTCTACCACTATACCACATGGACTACTTTTGAAAGGATGTTTATTTTGATTTAATTTTTTCATTACTTCGAGCGTAGATTAAAGTTGTTAAATAGAGGGCTAACCTAGAGCCTTATCATATGGCTCTGCATGATCTGGTTTTCTTCTCCTGATAACCTAATGGGGGCGGTGGTAGCAACTGTTCCATAAAACTGTTTGGTATCTGATCTACCACAATACCACATGGAACATGGACTACTTTTGAAAGGATCTATATTTTGATTTAATTTTTTGAATACTGTTATGCATTTATGTTACTTGTGCGTTGTGAACTGATCTGTTCTAGTGTGTCAAAACGTCTTGGTGTCCTTACAGACCTAACTCTGATTCAGCAGCGTATACAATAACAGCCACCTCGTGTTGTAACGAAAATTCAAGTTAACAACATTACACTTGATGCCCTCATCGATACAGGTAGTTCGGACAGTTACATTTCTGCATCGGCTGTCAGAAAGTATAGATTTATAATTTTTCACACATCAAAACTTATATCTATGGCCAACACAAACCTAACTAGTTATACTTGTGGCCATGTTAAAGCTACACATACCTGACAAACTCTGTGAGGATGTTATTTTAGGCCACGACTTCCTTGGACAACATGAGAGTGTACAGATCACTTTTTTTTTTTCAAGGACCTAAACCATGAAGGGTCTTAAATGGAATGAAAGCTGCTAATGTTGAACCTGCTCCTCTTTTCCAAATATGCTTAAAGAGTGTTGACCTATCGCCACAAAATCCAGACGTTATTCAGCAAATGACACTCTATTCATCAATTCAGAGGTTGACAGACTCTTGAAATATGGCATCATTGAGGCCTCGTCATCTACAAGGCGGGCTCAAGTCTTAATAACAACTAACGAACGACACAAACGAAGAATGGTAGTGGACTACAACCAAACTGTTAATTGGTTCACACTTCGGGATACTTATCCCTTACCTCGCATTGATGATATGGTCTCTCAAATAGCTAAATACGAAATATTTAGAACACTTGATCTTCGCAATGCATACCACCAGATCCCTCTAAGGAAGACTGATTGCCCTTATACTGCCTTTGAAGCTGGAGGAAAGTTATACCAATTCTGTAGGATACCCTTTGGAGTAACTAATGGAGTAGCCTGTTTTCAATGGACAATCGACAAGATCATAGAACAAGAGTGGTAAGGACAGAGAAGAGCATGATAAAAATCTTCTTAACTTTCTTGGGGCTATAAAAATATGGACTTACTCTTAATGAAGAAAAGTGTGCATACACTTCTTCAAGTATAAGATTACTAGGGTATGAAGTCTCTCATAACGAGATGAAGCCAGACTCCAACAGACTATTGCCCTTGCATCAGCTTCCGAGAACCTAAATGCACAAAGACGAGCTGTGGGTCTATTCTTCTACTATGCCAACTGAATAGGACATTTCTCAGATAAGATCCATCCTTTGGTACACAACAAAATTCCCACTCCCTGAGAGAGTCAAAGAAACATTTCAAGCGTTGAAAGAACTAGAAATGCCTGTTGTCACTAATGTAGACCACAAAACGCCACTGGAGGTTGAAACAGATGCATCGGATATCGCTATATCCACTACCTTATCACAGAACAAAAGACCAGTTGTTTTCTTCTCCAGAACACTATATCTTAGCGAGAGACGTCAATCCTCCGTAGAGAAAGAAGCAATGGCTATCATTAAATCAATTAAGAAATGGAGAAATTTTCTATTAGGGTCGCATTTCAAACTCACCACGGATCAAAGGTCCGTATCCTTCATGCTTAACCCTCGTCACCACGGTAAGATTAAAAACGACAAAATTCATAGGTGTAGAATAGAACTATCATTGTACAGTTTTGATGTATGTTACCGGCCGGGGGATGACAACATGGCCGCTGATTCTCTTTCTCGTGGTTTCTGTGCAAGTACAACCACCACCCCCCTAGGTCTTTGAAAGAACTTCACAACACACTTTGCCATCCTGGCATAGTGTGAATGCTCCATTTCGTCCGGTCAAAGAATCTCCCGTATGCAGTTGAAGAAATAAGAACTGTAACAAACAATTGCCCCATCTGTGCAGAGATAAAACCTCATTTATATCAACCATCTGCCGGCAGCTTAGTAAATGCCACATCACCATTCGAGAGACTTTAAGGGACCACTCCCTTCTACCACTAAAAATAAATATTTATTGACAATTATTGATGAGAACTCAAGGTTTCCTTTTGCATATGCATGTCCTGGTTAGGGTCAGCTTGTGTGTGTGTACTGCGTTATTTTGAACTGTTTTGTCATTCTTGTTCAATAAAGCCTAGGATCAAGTCCTAACTGGGTCAGTCTAGCCATATGAAATATTGCTCTCTAATAAACTGAGAAACTGGTTTCAGAGGCGTAGCTAGAGTGGGGGGAGGAAGGGGGAAATTTGAAAATCCCCCTCAGGCCCCCTTGAGGGTCCCCCGACTTGAGGGGGGCCAACTTGAGGGGCCCCCCAACTTGAGGAGGGGCCCCCAACTTGAGGGGGGGGGGCCCCAACTTGAAGGGGCCCAAACATGAGGGAGCCTTAACTTGAGGTGGGCTGCTAAATGAGTTTTTTTACATTAAATATTACTCAGGTGCCCCTAAAGAGGTCAAGCCCCCCTCCCCCCTGGGCACCCAAATGATGGTGAATTCCTAGCTACGCCACTGACAGCAGCTCAGGAGAAGAAAACCAGACTCTAAATACACTGCACCCTATATGTACCCACCACTAGCTCAGCAACAGGTAACAAGACTTGATATCCAAAACAGAGATGTTGACAGCATGCTTTCAATCCTTATCCAAGAGTAACTATGATAATAGTCACTGAGTACAAATTGTACTACCACCTTCATCAAGAAAAAAATACTGATGATCTTTGAAGGGTTGGCTCCCATCTAGTCTGCCACTGCAGGTTCATCAATACCAACAGAGGGTAAAGACCCTTACTGATAAAGCCACTATATGCTACCAGCATTGAGGATGGTTCCCTCCAATCAGATTATGAAAAAACACCCAAAAAGACAAGACAAATATTAAGTGAGTCTCTACCTGATCAAACTTGAGAACAAAGAAAAGGCAAATGAGAAGTGATAGAAAAGAATGACTAATGAAGAATTAAATGGAAGATAGTTAGTAAAACACTTAACACTAAAGAAATTAATGTTAACAACTCTAAACAACCCTTAGTACAACAACCCAAACACTAGAAGTTAGTGAAATGACCCCAAACACTACAGCAATTAGTGTTAACAACCCTGTACACTATCTGCTAGTGAAACAACCCTAGACACTGTGTGTTAGTGCAACAACCCTAGACACTATATTTTAGTGAAACAACCCTAGACACTGAGTTAGTGCAACAACCCTAAACATTGTGTGTTAGTGCAACAACCCTAAACACTGTGTGTTAGTGCAACAACCCTAGACACTGTGTGTTAGTGCAACAACCCTAGACACTGTGTGTTAGTGCAACAACCCTAGACACTGTGTGTTAGTGCAACAACCCTAGACACTATGTGTTAGTGCAACAACCCTAGACACTATGTGTTAATGCAACAACCCTAGACACTATGTGTTAATGCAACAACCCTAGACACTAGCAGTTAGTGCTACTACCCTAGACACTAGCAGTTAGTGCTACTACCCTAGACACTATGTGTTAGTGCAACAACCCTAGACACTATGTGTTAATGCAACAACCCTAGACACTAGCAGTTAGTGCTACTACCCTAGACACTGTGTGTTAGTGCAACAACCCTAGACACTATGTGTTAGTGCAACAACCCTAGACACTAGCAGTTAGTGCTACTACCCTAAACACTAAAAGTTAGCACAATAAACCTAATGATACTGTAATAAACTAAAGTATAGGTTTATGCAATAAAATTAAATTCATGCAACTACCTAAACCTGTGTCAGAGGTATAGTAGAAATAGCAAACAGAAAGAAACAGGCAAAATAGTTTGATCGGTTTGACAAACAAATGTGTGCCAAGATGTAGCAATCTTAAAAGAAGAAAAGCAGACAAAGCAAAGATTAGTAGACTCATTCTAAAATTATCTTTAATATTATATAGAAAATGTTTAACATGACCTTTAGTTTTCAGCATTTCTTCAAACCTCTTTTAAAAAGTTCCTCTCAACTTGGATAGATCATTTTGTCATCAACTTCCTATCAACTTGGGTAGATCAACATCTTGTCATTAAGTTCCTATCAGCTTGGGTAGGCTCGTCAACTCGTCAAAAAGTTCCCAAAATATCTGAAATATGAAATAGTAAGATTAATTTTGTGATTAATTTGTTTAATCTTCCATGTACACAGTAATTAAAGAGGTTTACAAATCAGTAAGGTTAGAAAGTTCTTGTGGTCAGTCAAAGAACAGTAAAAATTAAAAGAGAATACAAGTACTATTAAATCGATGAATATAAATTAATCTATGCGGAGATTTGTGGACAGGATTTAAAAAATCTTGCTCAGTAAGAGATAAAAAATAAAAAGCGATATGATTTAATGTGGTGGTAAGAAATGGAAACCAAATAAAAACCATAAATCTGCCAGAAAAAGTAACAAAATGAAAACAAGAGAGATTTCAAATACATTATGTCAAAAGTCCTAAAAAAAATATCACAGTTGGCAACTAAATAAACATTTTTAAAACCAAATTAAAATTTATTTTTTGAGAATACAGAATATCTGTATTAAGGCACGAGTATGGTAGTTTCTATGGGCAAAGGTTAAAGATGGTGTCATGTTGCCAGCACAATGATCAAGCTCCTTTATTTTCCCACAAGTCAAGTACATATTAGAGTGGACTCATGGGCATAAAAAATCAGAAATTCAAAATCCTACTCTACATCAGGATTTGAACCCGAGCCCTCTTGGTTTAGAGGCCAAGCATTTAAACACTCAACAATTACATACACATATTTAAATAATAATCATAATATAAAGCACTGTTAACAAAGATGATGTAAGCTAAAGGCACTACGTGACAACATTACTAACATATACATGAGAGCAAAATGACAAACTAATCTAAAAATGTATTTAACAGACAGGTCTTAATTATATAATGTTCTAGTGTAGTGACGTATGTTGTCTGTCTGAAATCAATGGGTAATGAGTTCAAAACCTTTGGTCCCAGTACTGAAAAAAACAATTTTTTGAGGAAGAAATGTGGCATCACTAGAAAGGTTGAGTACCTGGAGGACAGTGCTCTCTGAGGAATATATAGAGTGATCAGCTCAATAAGGTACAGGGACACTTCTTTATCAAAGATGCACTGATGACAAAGTGTGGTCACCTTGTAGTCGATTTTTCCTTTCACAGGAAGCCAATGGAGTGCGCACAAGAGAGCAGTAGGAGAATCTCGCCTTGTTTTAAATAGGGCTATTCGTGCAGCATTATTCTGAATTCTGCATTTGGCAACTTCATAATCAGGTATACCTGCTAGCACAGCATTGCATGGGTCAAGGAATGTCACAACTAGTTTTTTAGTTGACTTGGTTGTCAAATATGGTCAGATCTGGCTAAATCTGCGCAGTTGACGTATGTGTGGGTTGAAAGATATAGTATTGATTCAAAGAAAACTCTTTAAGAAGTGGTATAAGATGCCTGTTAGATGTACTACACCTCTGAGTAAGTATGTATACATAGTGAACAATACTGGGCCTAGAACTGATCCTTGGGTACTTCAAGAGTAAGCTTGTTGACTATGTAGATTATCCACGACACTTTGGGTGTGTTCATTCATGTAGGATCCAAGCAACTTTAGGACTATTCCTTCTAAACCAAAAGAGGCAGAGAATCTCATGGTCTAGCATACAGAAGGCTATCTTTGTCAAATGGGCAGTCGAGACAGAACAATTAAAAAAAAACAAGACATTTTACAAATGTTGAACAATGTTAAAATAACTTTACCTTAAAGGTAATGCCACACTGACACATTCAGTTTTGGAGAATACCACTGCACTTTTTTGTTTCTTGATCTGAAACAGAAATGACTAGTTATTAAGTTTAGAATAAATCATTATTTTTCTTTGCACTTATAGAATAATTTCATCTCAAAATAATTTTAGTTGAATCATGGGACTAAATAGTGTCTAAAATTATTTAAATATATAATTTCTAAAATAAAAATAAAAAAATAACAAAAATAACAAAAAGATCTCACCTTTCACTTCCAAATAAAAATGTCTTGGACCATAAACCTCTGAAAAGACACTTTCGAACACAAAAGAATTAGACATTTTCACCAAAGAATTAAAACATAAACTAAACTTAAAAGATCAAACAAATCTTTAAAAAACTATTTAAAAAAAAGCAAATTCAAAACAATAAAATAGGAATACATTAAAAAGATATTACAAAAAAAAAATTCACAGGCAAAACAAGAAATTTTACAATTGTTTACAGTGACATGTAGAGTTCTGACAAGCTCTCTTCACTTTCTTGTTTCTTCATCTGAAAAAGAAAAGACAAGTTATTGTTTTGGAAACAATATAAAAATATTTATTTGCACTTAGAGAATAATATTTTATCTCAAAAAAATTTTTTTTAAATCATGGGCTAACTATAGTCTAAAAAAAAAGTTCCCCCTTTCAGACCTATAGTGCAGGTAATGTTAAGTTCATCTTTTTTATTAAGCAAATGTTTTTGATCAGGGTATTATGTGGTTAGCACAACGACAAACTGCCTTTACTTTCCCAAACTAACATAAGCTACCCATTAGTTAGAGTTGGGTGGACTCAGGGGAGCAAAAATACTGCAATTTAAAATCCTAATGTTCAATAAGATTTGAAAACAAGACACTAGGTTAAGAAGTCGAGGGCTTAACCACTCAGCCACCACATCCTTAACCCTTAACTAGTGTCAACAAATATTTAAATATATTATTTCTAAAATAAAAAAAAAGGAAATAGCAAAAGGTTCTCACCTATTTCACTTCCATATAAGAATGTCTTGGACCGGAAAACTCTGCAAAAGATACTTTCAAACTAAAAGAATTACAATTTTTTTCTAAAGCATTTAAACAAAAAATAATCTAAAAGGATTTTATTTAAATTTATGCATATTTTATTAATTTGTTTTTAAATTTATGTAATAAATCTAATTTTAGAAATCTTTATGAATAAAATGCCATTGCATTGCTTTGGCTGTCCAACACAATGACATTTTAGATTTTAGGTTTAAAATCTACTTTTAGTTTTGCACTATGTTTTATGTAATAATTAATAGAAAGTTAAAGGCAGACATGATGATAGAAAAGAAGATGGGCACTTTTGAGCTCCAAAGTGCCAAACAGGAGCGCAGTTTAACGTCATGTCTCGGGACATTATGCCTACATTTATTTTAATGCAAGTTTATTAAATTTTAGTTCCTACTTTGTCTAATAAGTTTAGATTACGTTTACATTAAGATTAAACTATAGATTGCTTTTACTGTGTTTATGCGTGTTTGTGGATTTTATTTAAATTTATGCATATTTTTATTAATTTGTTTTTAAATTTATGTAATAAATCTAATTTTAGAAATCTTTATGAATAAAATGCCATTGCATTGCTTTGGCTGTCCAACACAATGACATTTTAGGTTTAAAATCTACTTTTAGTTTTGCACTATGTTTTATGTAATAATTAACAGAAAGTTAAAGGCAGACATGATGATAGAAAAGAAGATGGGCACTTTTGAGCTCCAAAGTGCCAAACAGGAGCGCAGTTTAACGTCATGTCTCGGGACATTAGGCCTACAATTATTTTAATGTAAGTTTTTTAAATTTGAGTTCCTACTTTGTCTAATAAGTTTAGATTACGTTTACATGAAGATTAAACTATAGATTGCTTTTACTGTGTTTATGCGTGTTTGTGGATTTTATTTAAATTTATGCATATTTTTATTAATTTGTTTTTAAATTTATGTAATAAATCTAATTTTTAGAAATCTTTATGAATAAAATGCCATTGCATTGCTTTGGCTGTCCAACACAATGACATTTTAGATTTTAGGTTTAAAATCTACTTTTAGTTTTGCACTATGTTTTATGTAATAATTAACAGAAAGTTAAAGGCAGACATGATGATAGAAAAGAAGATGGGCACTTTTGCGCTCCAAAGTGACAAACAGGAGCGCAGTTTAAAGTCATGTCTCGGGACATTAGGCCTACAATTATTTTAATGTAAGTTTTTTAAATTTTAGTTCCTACTTTGTCTAATAAGTTTAGATTACGTTTACATTAAGATTAAACTATAGATTGCTTTTACTGTGTTTATGCGTGTTTGTGGATTTTATTTAAATTTATGCATATTTTTATTAATTTGTTTTTAAATTTATGTAATAAATCTAATTTTATAAATCTTTATGAATAAAATGCCATTGCATTGCTTTGGCTGTCCAACACAATGACATTTTAGGTTTAAAATCTACTTTTAGTTTTGCACTATGTTTTAAGTAATAATTAATAAAAAGTTAAAGGCAGACATGATGATAGAAAAGAAGATGGGCACTTTTGAGCTCCAAAGTGCCAAACAGGAGCGCAGTTTAACGTCATGTCTCGGGACATTAGGCCTACAATTATTTTAATGTAAGTTTTTTAAATTTTAGTTCCTACTTTGTCTAATAAGTTTAGATTACGTTTACATTAAGATTAAACTATAGATTGCTTTTACTGTGTTTATGCGTGTTTGTGGATTTTATTTAAATTTATGCATATTTTTATTAATTTGTTTTTAAATTTATGTAATAAATCTAATTTTATAAATCTTTATGAATAAAATGCCATTGCATTGCTTTGGCTGTCCAACACAATGACGTTTTAGATTTTAGGTTTAAAATCTACTTTTAGTTTTGCACTACGTTTTATGTAATAATTAATAGAAAGTTAAAGGCAGACATGATGATAGAAAAGAAGATGGGCACTTTTGAGCTCCAAAGTGCCAAACAGGAGCGCAGTTTAACGTCATGTCTCGGGACATTAGGCCTACAATTATTTTAATGTAAGTTTTTTAAATTTTAGTTCCTACTTTGTCTAATAAGTTTAGATTACGTTTACATTAAGATTAAACTATAGATTGCTTTTACTGTGTTTATGCATGTTTGTGGATTTTATTTAAATTTATGCATATTTTTATTAATTTGTTTTTAAATTTATGTAATAAATCTAATTTTAGAAATCTTTATGAATAAAATGCCATTGCATTGCTTTGCCTGTCCAACACAATGACATTTTAGGTTTAAAATCTACTTTTAGTTTTGCACTATATTTTATGTAATAATTAATAGAAAGTTAAAGGCAGACATGATGCTAGAAAAGAAGATGGGCACTTTTGAGCTCCAAAGTGCCAAACAGGAGCGCAGTTTAACGTCATGTCTCGGGACATTAGGCCTACAATTATTTTAATGTAAGTTTTTTAAATTTTAGTTCCTACTTTGTCTAATAAGTTTAGATTACGTTTACATGAAGATTAAACTATAGATTGCTTTTACTGTGTTTATGCGTGTTTGTGGATTTTATTTAAATTTATGCATATTTTTATTAATTTGTTTTTAAATTTATGTAATAAATCTAATTTTATAAATCTTTATGAATAAAATGCCATTGCATTGCTTTGGCTGTCCAACACAATGACATTTTAGGTTTAAAACCTACTTTTAGTTTTGCACTATGTTTTATGTAATAATTAACAGAAAGTAAAAGGCAGACATGATGATAGAAAAGAAGATGGGCACTTTTGCGCTCCAAAGTGACAAACAGGAGCGCAGTTTAAAGTCATGTCTCGGGACATTAGGCCTACAATTATTTTAATGTAAGTTTTTTAAATTTTAGTTCCTACTTTGTCTAATAAGTTTAGATTACGTTTACATTAAGATTAAACTATAGATTGCTTTTACTGTGTTTATGCGTGTTTGTGGATTTTATTTAAATTTATGCATATTTTTATTAATTTGTTTTTAAATTTATGTAATAAATCTAATTTTAGAAATCTTTATGAATAAAATGCCATTGCATTGCTTTGGCTGTCCAACACAATGACATTTTAGGTTTAAAATCTACTTTTAGTTTTGCACTATGTTTTATGTAATAATTAACAGAAAGTTAAAGGCAGACATGATGATAGAAAAGAAGATGGGCACTTTTGAGCTCCAAAGTGCCAAACAGGAGCGCAGTTTAACGTCATGTCTCGGGACATTAGGCCTACAATTATTTTAATGTAAGTTTTTTAAATTTGAGTTCCTACTTTGTCTAATAAGTTTAGATTACGTTTACATGAAGATTAAACTATAGATTGCTTTTACTGTGTTTATGCGTGTTTGTGGATTTTATTTAAATTTATGCATATTTTTATTAATTTGTTTTTAAATTTATGTAATAAATCTAATTTTTAGAAATCTTTATGAATAAAATGCCATTGCATTGCTTTGGCTGTCCAACACAATGACATTTTAGATTTTAGGTTTAAAATCTACTTTTAGTTTTGCACTATGTTTTATGTAATAATTAACAGAAAGTTAAAGGCAGACATGATGATAGAAAAGAAGATGGGCACTTTTGCGCTCCAAAGTGACAAACAGGAGCGCAGTTTAAAGTCATGTCTCGGGACATTAGGCCTACAATTATTTTAATGTAAGTTTTTTAAATTTTAGTTCCTACTTTGTCTAATAAGTTTAGATTACGTTTACATTAAGATTAAACTATAGATTGCTTTTACTGTGTTTATGCGTGTTTGTGGATTTTATTTAAATTTATGCATATTTTTATTAATTTGTTTTTAAATTTATGTAATAAATCTAATTTTATAAATCTTTATGAATAAAATGCCATTGCATTGCTTTGGCTGTCCAACACAATGACATTTTAGGTTTAAAATCTACTTTTAGTTTTGCACTATGTTTTAAGTAATAATTAATAAAAAGTTAAAGGCAGACATGATGATAGAAAAGAAGATGGGCACTTTTGAGCTCCAAAGTGCCAAACAGGAGCGCAGTTTAACGTCATGTCTCGGGACATTAGGCCTACAATTATTTTAATGTAAGTTTTTTAAATTTTAGTTCCTACTTTGTCTAATAAGTTTAGATTACGTTTACATTAAGATTAAACTATAGATTGCTTTTACTGTGTTTATGCGTGTTTGTGGATTTTATTTAAATTTATGCATATTTTTATTAATTTGTTTTTAAATTTATGTAATAAATCTAATTTTATAAATCTTTATGAATAAAATGCCATTGCATTGCTTTGGCTGTCCAACACAATGACGTTTTAGATTTTAGGTTTAAAATCTACTTTTAGTTTTGCACTACGTTTTATGTAATAATTAATAGAAAGTTAAAGGCAGACATGATGATAGAAAAGAAGATGGGCACTTTTGAGCTCCAAAGTGACAAACAGGAGCGCAGTTTAAAGTCATGTCTCGGGACATTAGGCCTACAATTATTTTAATGTAAGTTTTTTAAATTTTAGTTCCTACTTTGTCTAATAAGTTTAGATTACGTTTACATTAAGATTAAACTATAGATTGCTTTTACTGTGTTTATGCATGTTTGTGGATTTTATTTAAATTTATGCATATTTTTATTAATTTGTTTTTAAATTTATGTAATAAATCTAATTTTATAAATCTTTATGAATAAAATGCCATTGCATTGCTTTGCCTGTCCAACACAATGACATTTTAGGTTTAAAATCTACTTTTAGTTTTGCACTATGTTTTAAGTAATAATTAATAAAAAGTTAAAGGCAGACATGATGATAGAAAAGAAGATGGGCACTTTTGAGCTCCAAAGTGCCAAACAGGAGCGCAGTTTAACGTCATGTCTCGGGACATTAGGCCTACAATTATTTTAATGTAAGTTTTTTAAATTTTAGTTCCTACTTTGTCTAATAAGTTTAGATTACGTTTACATGAAGATTAAACTATAGATTGCTTTTACTGTGTTTATGCGTGTTTGTGGATTTTATTTAAATTTATGCATATTTTTATTAATTTGTTTTTAAATTTATGTAATAAATCTAATTTTATAAATCTTTATGAATAAAATGCCATTGCATTGCTTTGGCTGTCCAACACAATGACGTTTTAGATTTTAGGTTTAAAATCTACTTTTAGTTTTGCACTACGTTTTATGTAATAATTAATAGAAAGTTAAAGGCAGACATGATGATAGAAAAGAAGATGGGCACTTTTGAGCTCCAAAGTGCCAAACAGGAGCGCAGTTTAACGTCATGTCTCGGGACATTAGGCCTACAATTATTTTAATGTAAGTTTTTTAAATTTTAGTTCCTACTTTGTCTAATAAGTTTAGATTACGTTTACATTAAGATTAAACTATAGATTGCTTTTACTGTGTTTATGCATGTTTGTGGATTTTATTTAAATTTATGCATATTTTTATTAATTTGTTTTTAAATTTATGTAATAAATCTAATTTTAGAAATCTTTATGAATAAAATGCCATTGCATTGCTTTGCCTGTCCAACACAATGACATTTTAGGTTTAAAATCTACTTTTAGTTTTGCACTATATTTTATGTAATAATTAATAGAAAGTTAAAGGCAGACATGATGCTAGAAAAGAAGATGGGCACTTTTGAGCTCCAAAGTGCCAAACAGGAGCGCAGTTTAACGTCATGTCTCGGGACATTAGGCCTACAATTATTTTAATGTAAGTTTTTTAAATTTTAGTTCCTACTTTGTCTAATAAGTTTAGATTACGTTTACATGAAGATTAAACTATAGATTGCTTTTACTGTGTTTATGCGTGTTTGTGGATTTTATTTAAATTTATGCATATTTTTATTAATTTGTTTTTAAATTTATGTAATAAATCTAATTTTATAAATCTTTATGAATAAAATGCCATTGCATTGCTTTGGCTGTCCAACACAATGACATTTTAGGTTTAAAATCTACTTTTAGTTTTGCACTATGTTTTATGTAATAATTAATAGAAAGTTAAAGGCAGACATGATGATAGAAAAGAAGATGGGCACTTTTGAGCTCCAAAGTGCCAAACAGGAGCGCAGTTTAAAGTCATGTCTCTGGACATTACGCCTACATTTATTTTAATGCAAGTTTTTTAAATTTGAGTTCCTACTTTGTCTAATAAGTTTAGATTACGTTTACATTAAGATTAAACTATAGATTGCTTTTACTGTGTTTATGCGTGTTTGTGGATTTTATTTAAATTTATGCATATTTTTATTAATTTGTTTTTAAATTTATGTAATAAATCTAATTTTATAAATCTTTATGAATAAAATGCCATTGCATTGCTTTGGCTGTCCAACACAATGACGTTTTAGATTTTAGGTTTAAAATCTACTTTTAGTTTTGCACTACGTTTTATGTAATAATTAATAGAAAGTTAAAGGCAGACATGATGATAGAAAAGAAGATGGGCACTTTTGAGCTCCAAAGTGCCAAACAGGAGCGCAGTTTAACGTCATGTCTCGGGACATTAGGCCTACAATTATTTTAATGTAAGTTTTTTAAATTTTAGTTCCTACTTTGTCTAATAAGTTTAGATTACGTTTACATTAAGATTAAACTATAGATTGCTTTTACTGTGTTTATGCATGTTTGTGGATTTTATTTAAATTTATGCATATTTTTATTAATTTGTTTTTAAATTTATGTAATAAATCTAATTTTAGAAATCTTTATGAATAAAATGCCATTGCATTGCTTTGCCTGTCCAACACAATGACATTTTAGGTTTAAAATCTACTTTTAGTTTTGCACTATATTTTATGTAATAATTAATAGAAAGTTAAAGGCAGACATGATGCTAGAAAAGAAGATGGGCACTTTTGAGCTCCAAAGTGCCAAACAGGAGCGCAGTTTAACGTCATGTCTCGGGACATTAGGCCTACAATTATTTTAATGTAAGTTTTTTAAATTTTAGTTCCTACTTTGTCTAATAAGTTTAGATTACGTTTACATGAAGATTAAACTATAGATTGCTTTTACTGTGTTTATGCGTGTTTGTGGATTTTATTTAAATTTATGCATATTTTTATTAATTTGTTTTTAAATTTATGTAATAAATCTAATTTTATAAATCTTTATGAATAAAATGCCATTGCATTGCTTTGGCTGTCCAACACAATGACATTTTAGGTTTAAAATCTACTTTTAGTTTTGCACTATGTTTTATGTAATAATTAATAGAAAGTTAAAGGCAGACATGATGATAGAAAAGAAGATGGGCACTTTTGAGCTCCAAAGTGCCAAACAGGAGCGCAGTTTAAAGTCATGTCTCTGGACATTACGCCTACATTTATTTTAATGCAAGTTTTTTAAATTTGAGTTCCTACTTTGTCTAATAAGTTTAGATTACGTTTACATTAAGATTAAACTATAGATTGCTTTTACTGTGTTTATGCGTGTTTGTGGATTTTATTTAAATTTATGCATATTTTTATTAATTTGTTTTTAAATTTATGTAATAAATCTAATTTTATAAATCTTTATGAATAAAATGCCATTGCATTGCTTTGGCTGTCCAACACAATGACATTTTAGGTTTAAAATCTACTTTTAGTTTTGCACTATGTTTTATGTAATAATTAATAGAAAGTTAAAGGCAGACATGATGATAGAAAAGAAGATGGGCACTTTTGAGCTCCAAAGTGCCAAACAGGAGCGCAGTTTAACGTCATGTCTTGGGACATTAGGCCTTCAATTATATTAATGTAAGTTTTTTAAATTTTACTTCCTACTTTGTCTAATAAGTTTAGATTACGTTTACATTAAGATTAAACTATAGATTGCTTTTACTGTGTTTATGCGTGTTTGTGGATTTTATTTAAATTTATGCCTATTTTTATTAATTTGTTTTTAAATTTATGTAATAAATCTAATTTTTAGAAATCTTTATGAATAAAATGCCATTGCATTGCTTTGGCTGTCCAACACAATGACATTTTAGATTTTAGGTTTAAAATCTACTTTTAGTTTTGCACTATGTTTTATGTAATAATTAATAGAAAGTTAAAGGCAGACATGATGATAGAAAAGAAGATGGGCACTTTTGAGCTCCAAAGTGCCAAACAGGAGCGCAGTTTAACGTCATGTCTCGGGACATTATGCCTACATTTATTTTAATGCAAGTTTATTAAATTTTAGTTCCTACTTTGTCTAATAAGTTTAGATTACGTTTACATTAAGATTAAACTATAGATTGCTTTTACTGTGTTTATGCGTGTTTGTGGATTTTATTTAAATTTATGCATATTTTTATTAATTTGTTTTTAAATTTATGTAATAAATCTAATTTTATAAATCTTTATGAATAAAATGCCATTGCATTGCTTTGGCTGTCCAACACAATGACATTTTAGATTTTAGGTTGAAAATCTACTTTTAGTTTTGCACTATGTTTTATGCAATAATTAATAGAAAGTTAAAGGCAGACATGATGATAGAAAAGAAAATGGGCACTTTTGAGCTCCAAAGTGCCAAACAGGAGCGCAGTTTAACGTCATGTCTCGGGACATTAGGCCTACAATTATTTTAATGCAAGTTTTTTAAATTTGAGTTCCTACTTTGTCTAATAAGTTTAGATTATGTTTACATTAAGATTAAACTATAGATTGCTTTTACTATGTTTATGTGTGTTTGTGGATTTTATTTAAATTTATGCATATTTTTATTAATTTTTTTTTAAATTTATGAAATAAATCTAATTTTATAAATCTTTATGAATAAAATGCCATTGCATTGCTTTGGCTGTCCAACACAATGACATTTTAGATTTTAGGTTTAAAATCTACTTTTAGTTTTGCACTATGTTTTATGTAATAATTAACAGAAAGTTAAAGGCAGACATGATGATAGAAAAGAAGATGGGCACTTTTGAGCTCCAAAGGGCCAAACAGGAGCGCAGTTTAACGTCATGTCTCGGGACACTAGGCCTACAATTATTTTAATGTAAGTTTTTTAAATTTTAGTTCCTACTTTGTCTAATAAGTTTAGATTACGTTTACATTAAGATTAAACTATAGATTGCTTTTACTGTGTTTATGCGTGTTTGTGGATTTTATTTAAATTTATGCATATTTTTATTAATTTGTTTTTAAATTTATGTAATAAATCTAATTTTATAAATCTTTATGAATAAAATGCCATTGCATTGCTTTGGCTGTCCAACACAATGACATTTTAGTTTTTAGGTTTAAAATCTACTTTTAGTTTTGCACTATGTTTTATGTAATAATTAATAGAAAGTTAAAGGCAGACATGATGATAGAAAAGAAGATGGGCACTTTTGAGCTCCAAAGTGCCAAACAGGAGCGCAGTTTAACGTCATGTCTCGGGACATTAGGTCTACAATTATTTTAATGTAAGTTTTTTAAATTTTAGTTCCTACTTTGTCTAATAATTTTAGATTACGTTTACATTAAGATTAAACTATAGATTGCTTTTACTGTGTTTATGCGTGTTTGTGGATTTTATTTAAATTTATGCCTATTTTTATTAATTTGTTTTTAAATTTATGTAATAAATCTAATTTTAGAAATCTTTATGAATAAAATGCCATTGCATTGCTTTGGCTGTCCAACACAATGACATTTTAGATTTTAGGTTTAAAATCTACTTTTAGTTTTGCACTATGTTTTATGTAATAATTAATAGAAAGTTAAAGGCAGACATGATGATAGAAAAGAAGATGGGCACTTTTGAGCTCCAAAGTGCCAAACAGGAGCACAGTTTAACGTCATGTCTCGGGACATTAGGTCTACAATTATTTTAATGTAAGTTTTTTAAATTTTAGTTCCTACTTTGTCTAATAAGTTTAGATTACGTTTACATTAAGATTAAACTATAGATTGCTTTTACTGTGTTTATGCGTGTTTGTGGATTTTATTTAAATTTATGCATATTTTTATTAATTTGTTTTTAAATTTATGTAATAAATCTAATTTTAGAAATCTTTATGAATAAAATGCCATTGCATTGCTTTGGCTGTCCAACACAATGACATTTTAGATTTTAGGTTTAAAATCTACTTTTAGTTTTGCACTATGTTTTATGTAATAATTAATAGAAAGTTAAAGGCAGACATGATGATAGAAAAGAAGATGGGCACTTTTGAGCTCCAAAGTGCCAAAAAGGAGCGCAGTTTAACGTCATGTCTCGGGACATTATGCCTACATTTATTTTAATGCAAGTTTTTAAAATTTTAGTTCCTACTTTGTCTAATAAGTTTAGATTACGTTTACATTAAGATTAAACTATAGATTGCTTTTACTGTGTTTATGCGTGTTTGTGGATTTTATTTAAATTTATGCATATTTTTATTAATTTGTTTTTAAATTTATGTAATAAATCTAATTTTATAAATCTTTATGAATAAAATGCCATTGCATTGTTTTGGCTGTCCAACACAATGACATTTTAGATTTTAGGTTTAAAATCTACTTTTAGTTTTGCATTATGTTTTATGTAATAATTAATAGAAAGTTAAAGGCAGACATGATGATAGAAAAGAAGATGGGCACTTTTGAGCTCCAAAGTGCCAAACAGGAGCGCAGTTTAACGTCATGTCTCGGGACATTAGGTCTACAATTATTTTAATGTAAGTTTTTTAAATTTGAGTTCCTACTTTGTCTAATAAGTTTAGATTACGTTTACATTAAGATTAAACTATAGATTGCTTTTACTGTGTTTATGCGTGTTTGTGGATTTTATTTAAATTTATGCATATTTTTATTAATTTGTTTTTAAATTTATGTAATAAATCTAATTTTATAAATCTTTATGAATAAAATGCCATTGCATTGCTTTGGCTGTCCAACACAATGACATTTTAGATTTTAGGTTTAAAATCTACTTTTAGTTTTGCATTATGTTTTATGTAATAATTAATAGAAAGTTAAAGGCAGACATGATGATAGAAAAGAAGATGGGCACTTTTGAGCTCCAAAGTGCCAAACAGGAGCGCAGTTTAACGTCATGTCTCGGGACATTAGGCCTACAATTATTTTAATGTAAGTTTTTTAAATTTTAGTTCCTACTTTGCCTAATAAGTTTAGATTACGTTTACATTAAGATTAAACTATAGATTGCTTTTACTGTGTTTATGCGTGTTTGTGGATTTTATTTAAATTTATGCATATTTTTATTAATTTGTTTTTAAATTTATGTAATAAATCTAATTTTATAAATATTTATGAATAAAATGCCATTGCATTGCTTTGGCTGTCCAACACAATGACATTTTAGATTTTAGGTTTAAAATCTACTTTTAGTTTTGCACTATGTTTTATGTAATAATTAATAGAAAGTTTAAGGCAGACATGATGATAGAAAAGAAGATGGGCACTTTTGAGCTCCAAAGTGCCAAACAGGAGCGCAGTTTAACGTCATGTCTCGGGACATTAGGCCTACAATTATTTTAATATAAGTTTTCTAAATTTTAGTTCCTACTTTGTCTAATAAGTTTAGATTACGTTTACATTAAGATTAAACTATAGATTGCTTTTACTGTGTTTATGCGTGTTTGTGGATTTTATTTAAATTTATGCATATTTTTATTAATTTGTTTTTAAATTTATGTAATAAATCTAATTTTATAAATCTTTATGAATAAAATGCCATTGCATTGCTTTGGCTGTCCAACACAATGACATTTTAGGTTTAAAATCTACTTTTAGTTTTGCACTATGTTTTATGTAATAATTAATAAAAAGTTAAAGGCAGACATGATGATAGAAAAGAAGATGGGCACTTTTGAGCTCCAAAGTGCCAAACAGGAGCGCAGTTTAACGTCATGTCTCGGGACATTAGGCCTACAATTATTTTAATGCAAGTTTTTTAAATTTGAGTTCCTACTTTGTCTAATAAGTTTAGATTATGTTTACATTAAGATTAAACTATAGATTGCTTTTACTGTGTTTATGCGTGTTTGTGGATTTTATTTAAATTTATGCATATTTTTATTAATTTGTTTTTAAATTTATGTAATAAATCTAATTTTATAAATCTTTATGAATAAAATGCCATTGCATTGCTTTGGCTGTCCAACACAATGACATTTTAGATTTTAGGTTTAAAATCTACTTTTAGTTTTGCACTATGTTTTATGTAATAATTAATAGAAAGTTAAAGGCAGACATGATGATAGAAAAGAAGATGGGCACTTTTGAGCTCCAAAGTGCCAAACAGGAGCGCAGTTTAACGTCATGTCTCGGGACATTAGGCCTACAATTATTTTAATGTAAGTTTTTTAAATTTTAGTTCCTACTTTGTCTAATAAGTTTAGATTACGTTTACATTAAGATTAAACTATAGATTTCTTTTACTGTGTTTATGCGTATTTGTGTATTTTATTTAAATTTATGCATATTTTTATTAATTTGTTTTTAAATTTATGTAATCAATCTAATTTTAGAAATCTTTATGAATAAAATGCCATTGCATTGCTTTGGCTGTCCAACACAATGACATTTTAGGTTTAAAATCTACTTTTAGTTTTGCACTATGTTTTATGTAATAATTAACAGAAAGTTAAAGGCAGACATGATGATAGAAAAGAAGATGGGCACTTTTGAGCTCCAAAGTGCCAAAAAGGAGCGCAGTTTAACGTCATGTCTCGGGACATTATGCCTACATTTATTTTAATGCAAGTTTTTAAAATTTTAGTTCCTACTTTGTCTAATAAGTTTAGATTACGTTTACATTAAGATTAAACTATAGATTGCTTTTACTGTGTTTATGCGTGTTTGTGGATTTTATTTAAATTTATGCATATTTTTATTAATTTGTTTTTAAATTTATGTAATAAATCTAATTTTATAAATCTTTATGAATAAAATGCCATTGCATTGTTTTGGCTGTCCAACACAATGACATTTTAGATTTTAGGTTTAAAATCTACTTTTAGTTTTGCATTATGTTTTATGTAATAATTAATAGAAAGTTAAAGGCAGACATGATGATAGAAAAGAAGATGGGCACTTTTGAGCTCCAAAGTGCCAAACAGGAGCGCAGTTTAACGTCATGTCTCGGGACATTAGGTCTACAATTATTTTAATGTAAGTTTTTTAAATTTTAGTTCCTACTTTGTCTAATAAGTTTAGATTACGTTTACATTAAGATTAAACTATAGATTGCTTTTACTGTGTTTATGCGTGTTTGTGGATTTTATTTAAATTTATGCATATTTTTATTAATTTGTTTTTAAATTTATGTAATAAATCTAATTTTATAAATCTTTATGAATAAAATGCCATTGCATTGCTTTGGCTGTCCAACACAATGACATTTTAGATTTTAGGTTTAAAATCTACTTTTAGTTTTGCATTATGTTTTATGTAATAATTAATAGAAAGTTAAAGGCAGACATGATGATAGAAAAGAAGATGGGCACTTTTGAGCTCCAAAGTGCCAAACAGGAGCGCAGTTTAACGTCATGTCTCGGGACATTAGGCCTACAATTATTTTAATGTAAGTTTTTTAAATTTTAGTTCCTACTTTGCCTAATAAGTTTAGATTACGTTTACATTAAGATTAAACTATAGATTGCTTTTACTGTGTTTATGCGTGTTTGTGGATTTTATTTAAATTTATGCATATTTTTATTAATTTGTTTTTAAATTTATGTAATAAATCTAATTTTATAAATATTTATGAATAAAATGCCATTGCATTGCTTTGGCTGTCCAACACAATGACATTTTAGATTTTAGGTTTAAAATCTACTTTTAGTTTTGCACTATGTTTTATGTAATAATTAATAGAAAGTTTAAGGCAGACATGATGATAGAAAAGAAGATGGGCACTTTTGAGCTCCAAAGTGCCAAACAGGAGCGCAGTTTAACGTCATGTCTCGGGACATTAGGCCTACAATTATTTTAATGTAAGTTTTCTAAATTTTAGTTCCTACTTTGTCTAATAAGTTTAGATTACGTTTACATTAAGATTAAACTATAGATTGCTTTTACTGTGTTTATGCGTGTTTGTGGATTTTATTTAAATTTATGCATATTTTTATTAATTTGTTTTTAAATTTATGTAATAAATCTAATTTTATAAATCTTTATGAATAAAATGCCATTGCATTGCTTTGGCTGTCCAACACAATGACATTTTAGGTTTAAAATCTACTTTTAGTTTTGCACTATGTTTTATGTAATAATTAATAAAAAGTTAAAGGCAGACATGATGATAGAAAAGAAGATGGGCACTTTTGAGCTCCAAAGTGCCAAACAGGAGCGCAGTTTAACGTCATGTCTCGGGACATTAGGCCTACAATTATTTTAATGCAAGTTTTTTAAATTTGAGTTCCTACTTTGTCTAATAAGTTTAGATTATGTTTACATTAAGATTAAACTATAGATTGCTTTTACTGTGTTTATGCGTGTTTGTGGATTTTATTTAAATTTATGCATATTTTTATTAATTTGTTTTTAAATTTATGTAATAAATCTAATTTTATAAATCTTTATGAATAAAATGCCATTGCATTGCTTTGGCTGTCCAACACAATGACATTTTAGATTTTAGGTTTAAAATCTACTTTTAGTTTTGCACTATGTTTTATGTAATAATTAATAGAAAGTTAAAGGCAGACATGATGATAGAAAAGAAGATGGGCACTTTTGAGCTCCAAAGTGCCAAACAGGAGCGCAGTTTAACGTCATGTCTCGGGACATTAGGCCTACAATTATTTTAATGTAAGTTTTTTAAATTTTAGTTCCTACTTTGTCTAATAAGTTTAGATTACGTTTACATTAAGATTAAACTATAGATTTCTTTTACTGTGTTTATGCGTATTTGTGGATTTTATTTAAATTTATGCATATTTTTATTAATTTGTTTTTAAATTTATGTAATCAATCTAATTTTAGAAATCTTTATGAATAAAATGCCATTGCATTGCTTTGGCTGTCCAACACAATGACATTTTAGGTTTAAAATCTACTTTTAGTTTTGCACTATGTTTTATGTAATAATTAACAGAAAGTTAAAGGCAGACATGATGATAGAAAAGAAGATGGGCACTTTTGAGCTCCAAAGTGCCAAACAGGAACGCAGTTTAACGTCATGTCTCGGGATATTAGGCCTACAATTATTTTAATGTAAGTTTTTTAAATTTTAGTTCCTACTTTGTCTAATAAGTTTAGATTATGTTTACATTAAGATTAAACTATAGATTGCTTTTATTGTGTTTATGCGTGTTTGTGGATTTTATTTAAATTTATGCATATTTTTATAAATTTGTTTTTAAATTTATGTAATAAATCTAATTTTATAAATCTTTATGAATAAAATGCCATTGCATTGCTTTGGCTGTCCAACACAATGACGTTTTAGATTTTAGGTTTAAAATCTACTTTTAGTTTTGCACTACGTTTTATGTAATAATTAATAGAAAGTTAAAGGCAGACATGATGATAGAAAAGAAGATGGGCACTTTTGAGCTCCAAAGTGCCAAACAGGAGGGCAGTTTAACGTCATGTCTCGGGACATTAGGCCTACAATTATTTTAATGTAAGTTTTTTAAATTTTAGTTCCTACTTTGTCTAATAAGTTTAGATTACGTTTACATTAAGATTAAACTATAGATTGCTTTTACTATGTTTATGCATGTTTGTGGATTTTATTTAAATTTATGCATATTTTTACTAATTTGTTTTTAAATTTATGTAATAAATCTAATTTTAGAAATCTTTATGAATAAAATGTCATTGCATTGCTTTGCCTGTCCAACACAATGACATTTTAGGTTTAAAATCTACTTTTAGTTTTGCACTATGTTTTATGTAATAATTAATAGAAAGTTAAAGGCAGACATGATGATAGAAAAGAAGATGGGCACTTTTGAGCTCCAAAGTGCCAAACAGGAGCGCAGTTTAACGTCATGTCTCGGGACATTAGGCCTACAATTATTTTAATGTAAGTTTTTTAAATTTTAGTTCCTACTTTGTCTAATAAGTTTAGATTACGTTTACATTAAGATTAAACTATAGATTGCTTTTACTGTGTTTATGCGTGTTTGTGGATTTTATTTAAATTTATGCATATTTTTATTAATTTGTTTTTAAATTTATGTAATAAATCTAATTTTAGAAATCTTTATGAATAAAATGCCATTGCATTGCTTTGGCTGTCCAACACAATGACATTTTAGATTTTAGGTTTAAAATCTACTTTTAGTTTTGCACTATGTTTTATGTAATAATTAATAGAAAGTTAAAGGCAGACATGATGATAGAAAAGAAGATGGGCACTTTTGAGCTCCTAAGTGCCAAACAGGAGCGCAGTTTAACGTCATGTCTCGGGACATTAGGTCTACAATTATTTTAATGTAAGTTTTTTAAATTTTAGTTCCTACTTTGTCTAATAAGTTTAGATTACGTTTACATTAAGATTAAACTATAGATTGCTTTTACTGTGTTTATGCGTGTTTGTGGATTTTATTTAAATTTATGCATATTTTTGTTAATTTGTTTTTAAATTTATGTAATAAATCTAATTTTATAAATCTTTATGAATAAAATGCCATTGCATTGCTTTGGCTGTCCAACACAATGACATTTTAGATTTTAGGTTTTAAATCTACTGTTAGTTTTGCACTATTTTTTATGTAATAATTAATAGAAAGTTAAAGGCAGACATGATGATAGAAAAGAAGATGGGCACTTTTGAGCTCCAAAGTGCCAAACAGGAGCGCAGTTTAACGTCATGTCTCGGGACATTAGGCCTACAATTATTTTAATGTAAGTTTTCTAAATTTTAGTTCCTACTTTGTCTAATAAGTTTAGATTACGTTTACATTAAGATTAAACTATAGATTGCTTTTACTGTGTTTATGCGTGTTTGTGGATTTTATTTAAATTTATGCATATTTTTATTAATTTGTTTTTAAATTTATGTAATAAATCTAATTTTATAAATCTTTATGAATAAAATGCCATTGCATTGCTTTGGCTGTCCAACACAATGACATTTTAGGTTTAAAATCTACTTTTAGTTTTGCACTATGTTTTATGTAATAATTAATAGAAAGTTAAAGGCAGACATGATGATAGAAAAGAAGATGGGCACTTTTGAGCTCCAAAGTGCCAAACAGGAGCACAGTTTAACGTCATGTCTCGGGACATTAGGTCTACAATTATTTTAATGTAAGTTTTTTAAATTTTAGTTCCTACTTTGTCTAATAAGTTTAGATTACGTTTACATTAAGATTAAACTATAGATTGCTTTTACTGTGTTTATGCGTGTTTGTGGATTTTATTTAAATTTATGCATATTTTTATTAATTTGTTTTTAAATTTATGTAATAAATCTAATTTTAGAAATCTTTATGAATAAAATGCCATTGCATTGCTTTGGCTGTCCAACACAATGACATTTTAGATTTTAGGTTTAAAATCTACTTTTAGTTTTGCACTATGTTTTATGTAATAATTAATAGAAAGTTAAAGGCAGACATGATGATAGAAAAGAAGATGGGCACTTTTGAGCTCCAAAGTGCCAAACAGGAGCGCAGTTTAACGTCATGTCTCGGGACATTAGGCCTACAATTATTTTAATGTAAGTTTTTTAAATTTTAGTTCCTACTTTGTCTAATAAGTTTAGATTACGTTTACATTAAGATTAAACTATAGATTGCTTTTACTGTGTTTATGCGTGTTTGTGGATTTTATTTAAATTTATGCATATTTTTATTAATTTGTTTTTAAATTTATGTAATAAATCTAATTTTAGAAATCTTTATGAATAAAATGCCATTGCATTGCTTTGGCTGTCCAACACAATGACATTTTAGATTTTAGGTTTAAAATCTACTTTTAGTTTTGCACTATGTTTTATGTAATAATTAATAGAAAGTTAAAGGCAGACATGATGATAGAAAAGAAGATGGGCACTTTTGAGCTCCTAAGTGCCAAACAGGAGCGCAGTTTAACGTCATGTCTCGGGACATTAGGTCTACAATTATTTTAATGTAAGTTTTTTAAATTTTAGTTCCTACTTTGTCTAATAAGTTTAGATTACGTTTACATTAAGATTAAACTATAGATTGCTTTTACTGTGTTTATGCGTGTTTGTGGATTTTATTTAAATTTATGCATATTTTTGTTAATTTGTTTTTAAATTTATGTAATAAATCTAATTTTATAAATCTTTATGAATAAAATGCCATTGCATTGCTTTGGCTGTCCAACACAATGACATTTTAGATTTTAGGTTTTAAATCTACTGTTAGTTTTGCACTATTTTTTATGTAATAATTAATAGAAAGTTAAAGGCAGACATGATGATAGAAAAGAAGATGGGCACTTTTGAGCTCCAAAGTGCCAAACAGGAGCGCAGTTTAACGTCATGTCTCGGGACATTAGGCCTACAATTATTTTAATGTAAGTTTTCTAAATTTTAGTTCCTACTTTGTCTAATAAGTTTAGATTACGTTTACATTAAGATTAAACTATAGATTGCTTTTACTGTGTTTATGCGTGTTTGTGGATTTTATTTAAATTTATGCATATTTTTATTAATTTGTTTTTAAATTTATGTAATAAATCTAATTTTATAAATCTTTATGAATAAAATGCCATTGCATTGCTTTGGCTGTCCAACACAATGACATTTTAGGTTTAAAATCTACTTTTAGTTTTGCACTATGTTTTATGTAATAATTAATAGAAAGTTAAAGGCAGACATGATGATAGAAAAGAAGATGGGCACTTTTGAGCTCCAAAGTGCCAAACAGGAGCACAGTTTAACGTCATGTCTCGGGACATTAGGTCTACAATTATTTTAATGTAAGTTTTTTAAATTTTAGTTCCTACTTTGTCTAATAAGTTTAGATTACGTTTACATTAAGATTAAACTATAGATTGCTTTTACTGTGTTTATGCGTGTTTGTGGATTTTATTTAAATTTATGCATATTTTTATTAATTTGTTTTTAAATTTATGTAATAAATCTAATTTTAGAAATCTTTATGAATAAAATGCCATTGCATTGCTTTGGCTGTCCAACACAATGACATTTTAGATTTTAGGTTTAAAATCTACTTTTAGTTTTGCACTATGTTTTATGTAATAATTAATAGAAAGTTAAAGGCAGACATGATGATAGAAAAGAAGATGGGCACTTTTGAGCTCCAAAGTGCCAAACAGGAGCGCAGTTTAACGTCATGTCTCGGGACATTAGGCCTACAATTATTTTAATGTAAGTTTTTTAAATTTTAGTTCCTACTTTGTCTAATAAGTTTAGATTACGTTTACATTAAGATTAAACTATAGATTGCTTTTACTGTGTTTATGCGTGTTTGTGGATTTTATTTAAATTTATGCATATTTTTATTAATTTGTTTTTAAATTTATGTAATAAATCTAATTTTAGAAATCTTTATGAATAAAATGCCATTGCATTGCTTTGGCTGTCCAACACAATGACATTTTAGATTTTAGGTTTAAAATCTACTTTTAGTTTTGCACTATGTTTTATGTAATAATTAATAGAAAGTTAAAGGCAGACATGATGATAGAAAAGAAGATGGGCACTTTTGAGCTCCTAAGTGCCAAACAGGAGCGCAGTTTAACGTCATGTCTCGGGACATTAGGTCTACAATTATTTTAATGTAAGTTTTTTAAATTTTAGTTCCTACTTTGTCTAATAAGTTTAGATTACGTTTACATTAAGATTAAACTATAGATTGCTTTTACTGTGTTTATGCGTGTTTGTGGATTTTATTTAAATTTATGCATATTTTTGTTAATTTGTTTTTAAATTTATGTAATAAATCTAATTTTATAAATCTTTATGAATAAAATGCCATTGCATTGCTTTGGCTGTCCAACACAATGACATTTTAGATTTTAGGTTTTAAATCTACTGTTAGTTTTGCACTATTTTTTATGTAATAATTAATAGAAAGTTAAAGGCAGACATGATGATAGAAAAGAAGATGGGCACTTTTGAGCTCCAAAGTGCCAAACAGGAGCGCAGTTTAACGTCATGTCTCGGGACATTAGGCCTACAATTATTTTAATGTAAGTTTTCTAAATTTTAGTTCCTACTTTGTCTAATAAGTTTAGATTACGTTTACATTAAGATTAAACTATAGATTGCTTTTACTGTGTTTATGCGTGTTTGTGGATTTTATTTAAATTTATGCATATTTTTATTAATTTGTTTTTAAATTTATGTAATAAATCTAATTTTATAAATCTTTATGAATAAAATGCCATTGCATTGCTTTGGCTGTCCAACACAATGACATTTTAGGTTTAAAATCTACTTTTAGTTTTGCATTATGTTTTATGTAATAATTAATAGAAAGTTAAAGGCAGACATGATGATAGAAAAGAAGATGGGCACTTTTGAGCTCCAAAGTGCCAAACAGGAGCGCAGTTTAACGTCATGTCTCGGGACATTAGGCCTACAATTATTTTAATGTAAGTTTTTTAAATTTTAGTTCCTACTTTGCCTAATAAGTTTAGATTACGTTTACATTAAGATTAAACTATAGATTGCTTTTACTGTGTTTATGCGTGTTTGTGGATTTTATTTAAATTTATGCATATTTTTATTAATTTGTTTTTAAATTTATGTAATAAATCTAATTTTATAAATATTTATGAATAAAATGCCATTGCATTGCTTTGGCTGTCCAACACAATGACATTTTAGATTTTAGGTTTAAAATCTACTTTTAGTTTTGCACTATGTTTTATGTAATAATTAATAGAAAGTTTAAGGCAGACATGATGATAGAAAAGAAGATGGGCACTTTTGAGCTCCAAAGTGCCAAACAGGAGCGCAGTTTAACGTCATGTCTCAGGACATTAGGCCTACAATTATTTTAATGTAAGTTTTCTAAATTTTAGTTCCTACTTTGTCTAATAAGTTTAGATTACGTTTACATTAAGATTAAACTATAGATTGCTTTTACTGTGTTTATGCGTGTTTGTGGATTTTATTTAAATTTATGCATATTTTTATTAATTTGTTTTTAAATTTATGTAATAAATCTAATTTTATAAATCTTTATGAATAAAATGCCATTGCATTGCTTTGGCTGTCCAACACAATGACATTTTAGGTTTAAAATCTACTTTTAGTTTTGCACTATGTTTTATGTAATAATTAATAAAAAGTTAAAGGCAGACATGATGATAGAAAAGAAGATGGGCACTTTTGAGCTCCAAAGTGCCAAACAGGAGCGCAGTTTAACGTCATGTCTCGGGACATTAGGCCTACAATTATTTTAATGCAAGTTTTTTAAATTTGAGTTCCTACTTTGTCTAATAAGTTTAGATTATGTTTACATTAAGATTAAACTATAGATTGCTTTTACTGTGTTTATGCGTGTTTGTGGATTTTATTTAAATTTATGCATATTTTTATTAATTTGTTTTTAAATTTATGTAATAAATCTAATTTTATAAATCTTTATGAATAAAATGCCATTGCATTGCTTTGGCTGTCCAACACAATGACATTTTAGATTTTAGGTTTAAAATCTACTTTTAGTTTTGCACTATGTTTTATGTAATAATTAATAGAAAGTTAAAGGCAGACATGATGATAGAAAAGAAGATGGGCACTTTTGAGCTCCAAAGTGCCAAACAGGAGCGCAGTTTAACGTCATGTCTCGGGACATTAGGCCTACAATTATTTTAATGTAAGTTTTTTAAATTTTAGTTCCTACTTTGTCTAATAAGTTTAGATTACGTTTACATTAAGATTAAACTATAGATTTCTTTTACTGTGTTTATGCGTATTTGTGGATTTTATTTAAATTTATGCATATTTTTATTAATTTGTTTTTAAATTTATGTAATCAATCTAATTTTAGAAATCTTTATGAATAAAATGCCATTGCATTGCTTTGGCTGTCCAACACAATGACATTTTAGGTTTAAAATCTACTTTTAGTTTTGCACTATGTTTTATGTAATAATTAACAGAAAGTTAAAGGCAGACATGATGATAGAAAAGAAGATGGGCACTTTTGAGCTCCAAAGTGCCAAACAGGAACGCAGTTTAACGTCATGTCTCGGGATATTAGGCCTACAATTATTTTAATGTAAGTTTTTTAAATTTTAGTTCCTACTTTGTCTAATAAGTTTAGATTACGTTTACATTAAGATTAAACTATAGATTGCTTTTATTGTGTTTATGCGTGTTTGTGGATTTTATTTAAATTTATGCATATTTTTATAAATTTGTTTTTAAATTTATGTAATAAATCTAATTTTATAAATCTTTATGAATAAAATGCCATTGCATTGCTTTGGCTGTCCAACACAATGACGTTTTAGATTTTAGGTTTAAAATCTACTTTTAGTTTTGCACTACGTTTTATGTAATAATAATTAGAAAGTTAAAGGCAGACATGATGATAGAAAAGAAGATGGGCACTTTTGAGCTCCAAAGTGCCAAACAGGAGGGCAGTTTAACGTCATGTCTCGGGACATTAGGCCTACAATTATTTTAATGTAAGTTTTTTAAATTTTAGTTCCTACTTTGTCTAATAAGTTTAGATTACGTTTACATTAAGATTAAACTATAGATTGCTTTTACTATGTTTATGCATGTTTGTGGATTTTATTTAAATTTATGCATATTTTTACTAATTTGTTTTTAAATTTATGTAATAAATCTAATTTTAGAAATCTTTATGAATAAAATGTCATTGCATTGCTTTGCCTGTCCAACACAATGACATTTTAGGTTTAAAATCTACTTTTAGTTTTGCACTATGTTTTATGTAATAATTAATAGAAAGTTAAAGGCAGACATGATGATAGAAAAGAAGATGGGCACTTTTGAGCTCCAAAGTGCCAAACAGGAGCGCAGTTTAACGTCATGTCTTGGGACATTAGGCCTACAATTATTTTAATGTAAGTTTTTTAAATTTTACTTCCTACTTTGTCTAATAAGTTTAGATTACGTTTACATTAAGATTAAACTATAGATTGCTTTTACTGTGTTTATGCGTGTTTGTGGATTTTATTTAAATTTATGCATATTTTTATTAATTTGTTTTTAAATTTATGTAATAAATCTAATTTTATAAATCTTTATGAATAAAATGCCATTGCATTGCTTTGGCTGTCCAACACAATGACATTTTAGATTTTAGGTTTAAAATCTACTTTTAGTTTTGCACTATGTTTTATGTAATAATTAATAGAAAGTTAAAGGCAGACATGATGATAGAAAAGAAGATGGGCACTTTTGAGCTCCAAAGTGCCAAACAGGAGCGCAGTTTAACGTCATGTCTCGGGACATTAGGTCTACAATTATTTTAATGTAAGTTTTTTAAATTTTAGTTCCTACTTTGTCTAATAAGTTTAGATTACGTTTACATTAAGATTAAACTATAGATTGCTTTTACTGTGTTTATGCGTGTTTGTGGATTTTATTTAAATTTATGCATATTTTTATTAATTTGTTTTTAAATTTATGTAATAAATCTAATTTTATAAATCTTTATGAATAAAATGCCATTGCATTGCTTTGGCTGTCCAACACAATGACATTTTAGATTTTAGGTTTTAAATCTACTGTTAGTTTTGCACTATGTTTTATGTAATAATTAATAGAAAGTTAAAGGCAGACATGATGATAGAAAAGAAGATGGGCACTTTTGAGCTCCAAAGTGCCAAACAGGAGCGCAGTTTAACGTCATGTCTCGGGACATTAGGCCTACAATTATTTTAATGTAAGTTTTCTAAATTTTAGTTCCTACTTTGTCTAATAAGTTTAGATTACGTTTACATTAAGATTAAACTATAGATTGCTTTTACTGTGTTTATGCGTGTTTGTGGATTTTATTTAAATTTATGCATATTTTTATTAATTTGTTTTTAAATTTATGTAATAAATCTAATTTTATAAATCTTTATGAATAAAATGCCATTGCATTGCTTTGGCTGTCCAACACAATGACATTTTAGGTTTAAAATCTACTTTTAGTTTTGCACTATGTTTTATGTAATAATTAATAGAAAGTTAAAGGCAGACATGATGATAGAAAAGAAGATGGGCACTTTTGAGCTCCAAAGTGCCAAACAGGAGCACAGTTTAACGTCATGTCTCGGGACATTAGGTCTACAATTATTTTAATGTAAGTTTTTTAAATTTTAGTTCCTACTTTGTCTAATAAGTTTAGATTACGTTTACATTAAGATTAAACTATAGATTGCTTTTACTGTGTTTATGCGTGTTTGTGGATTTTATTTAAATTTATGCATATTTTTATTAATTTGTTTTTAAATTTATGTAATAAATCTAATTTTAGAAATCTTTATGAATAAAATGCCATTGCATTGCTTTGGCTGTCCAACACAATGACATTTTAGATTTTAGGTTTAAAATCTACTTTTAGTTTTGCACTATGTTTTATGTAATAATTAATAGAAAGTTAAAGGCAGACATGATGATAGAAAAGAAGATGGGCACTTTTGAGCTCCAAAGTGCCAAAAAGGAGCGCAGTTTAACGTCATGTCTCGGGACATTATGCCTACATTTATTTAAATGCAAGTTTTTAAAATTTTAGTTCCTACTTTGTCTAATAAGTTTAGATTACGTTTACATTAAGATTAAACTATAGATTGCTTTTACTGTGTTTATGCGTGTTTGTGGATTTTATTTAAATTTATGCATATTTTTATTAATTTGTTTTTAAATTTATGTAATAAATCTAATTTTATAAATCTTTATGAATAAAATGCCATTGCATTGTTTTGTCTGTCCAACACAATGACATTTTAGATTTTAGGTTTAAAATCTACTTTTAGTTTTGCATTATGTTTTATGTAATAATTAATAGAAAGTTAAAGGCAGACATGATGATAGAAAAGAAGATGGGCACTTTTGAGCTCCAAAGTGCCAAACAGGAGCGCAGTTTAACGTCATGTCTCGGGACATTAGGCCTACAATTATTTTAATGTAAGTTTTTTAAATTTTACTTCCTACTTTGTCTAATAAGTTTAGATTACGTTTACATTAAGATTAAACTATAGATTGCTTTTACTGTGTTTATGCATGTTTGTGGATTTTATTTAAATTTATGCATATTTTTATTAATTTGTTTTTAAATTTATGTAATAAATCTAATTTTATAAATCTTTATGAATAAAATGCCATTGCATTGCTTTGGCTGTCCAACACAATGACATTTTAGATTTTAGGTTTAAAATCTACTTTTAGTTTTGCATTATGTTTTATGTAATAATTAATAGAAAGTTAAAGGCAGACATGATGATAGAAAAGAAGATGGGCACTTTTGAGCTCCAAAGTGCCAAACAGGAGCGCAGTTTAACGTCATGTCTCGGGACATTAGGCCTACAATTATTTTAATGTAAGTTTTTTAAATTTTAGTTCCTACTTTGCCTAATAAGTTTAGATTACGTTTACATTAAGATTAAACTATAGATTGCTTTTACTGTGTTTATGCGTGTTTGTGGATTTTATTTAAATTTATGCATATTTTTATTAATTTGTATCTAAATTTATGTAATAAATCTAATTTTATAAATATTTATGAATAAAATGCCATTGCATTGCTTTGGCTGTCCAACACAATGACATTTTAGATTTTAGGTTTAAAATCTACTTTTAGTTTTGCACTATGTTTTATGTAATAATTAATAGAAAGTTAAAGGCAGACATGATGATAGAAAAGAAGATGGGCACTTTTGAGCTCCAAAGTGCCAAACAGGAGCGCAGTTTAACGTCATGTCTCGGGACATTAGGCCTACAATTATTTTAATGTAAGTTTTCTAAATTTTAGTTCCTACTTTGTCTAATAAGTTTAGATTACGTTTACATTAAGATTAAACTATAGATTGCTTTTACTGTGTTTATGCGTGTTTGTGGATTTTATTTAAATTTATGCATATTTTTATTAATTTGTTTTTAAATTTATGTAATAAATCTAATTTTATAAATCTTTATGAATAAAATGCCATTGCATTGCTTTGGCTGTCCAACACAATGACATTTTAGGTTTAAAATCTACTTTTAGTTTTGCACTATGTTTTATGTAATAATTAATAAAAAGTTTAAGGCAGACATGATGATAGAAAAGAAGATGGGCACTTTTGAGCTCCAAAGTGCCAAACAGGAGCGCAGTTTAACGTCATGTCTCGGGACATTAGGCCTACAATTATTTTAATGCAAGTTTTTTAAATTTGAGTTCCTACTTTGTCTAATAAGTTTAGATTATGTTTACATTAAGATTAAACTATAGATTGCTTTTACTGTGTTTATGCGTGTTTGTGGATTTTATTTAAATTTATGCATATTTTTATTAATTTGTTTTTAAATTTATGTAATAAATCTAATTTTATAAATCTTTATGAATAAAATGCCATTGCATTGCTTTGGCTGTCCAACACAATGACATTTTAGATTTTAGGTTTAAAATCTACTTTTAGTTTTGCACTATGTTTTATGTAATAATTAACAGAAAGTTAAAGGCAGACATGATGATAGAAAAGAAGATGGGCACTTTTGAGCTCCAAAGTGCCAAACAGGAACGCAGTTTAACGTCATGTCTCGGGATATTAGGCCTACAATTATTTTAATGTAAGTTTTTTAAATTTTAGTTCCTACTTTGTCTAATAAGTTTAGATTACGTTTACATTAAGATTAAACTATAGATTGCTTTTATTGTGTTTATGCGTGTTTGTGGATTTTATTTAAATTTATGCATATTTTTATAAATTTGTTTTTAAATTTATGTAATAAATCTAATTTTATAAATCTTTATGAATAAAATGCCATTGCATTGCTTTGGCTGTCCAACACAATGACGTTTTAGATTTTAGGTTTAAAATCTACTTTTAGTTTTGCACTACGTTTTATGTAATAATTAATAGAAAGTTAAAGGCAGACATGATGATAGAAAAGAAGATGGGCACTTTTGAGCTCCAAAGTGCCAAACAGGAGGGCAGTTTAACGTCATGTCTCGGGACATTAGGCCTACAATTATTTTAATGTAAGTTTTTTAAATTTTAGTTCCTACTTTGTCTAATAAGTTTAGATTACGTTTACATTAAGATTAAACTATAGATTGCTTTTACTATGTTTATGCATGTTTGTGGATTTTATTTAAATTTATGCATATTTTTACTAATTTGTTTTTAAATTTATGTAATAAATCTAATTTTAGAAATCTTTATGAATAAAATGTCATTGCATTGCTTTGCCTGTCCAACACAATGACATTTTAGGTTTAAAATCTACTTTTAGTTTTGCACTATGTTTTATGTAATAATTAATAGAAAGTTAAAGGCAGACATGATGATAGAAAAGAAGATGGGCACTTTTGAGCTCCAAAGTGCCAAACAGGAGCGCAGTTTAACGTCATGTCTCGGGACATTAGGCCTACAATTATTTTAATGTAAGTTTTTTAAATTTTACTTCCTACTTTGTCTAATAAGTTTAGATTACGTTTACATTAAGATTAAACTATAGATTGCTTTTACTGTGTTTATGCGTGTTTGTGGATTTTATTTAAATTTATGCATATTTTTATTAATTTGTTTTTAAATTTATGTAATAAATCTAATTTTATAAATCTTTATGAATAAAATGCCATTGCATTGCTTTGGCTGTCCAACACAATGACATTTTAGATTTTAGGTTTAAAATCTACTTTTAGTTTTGCACTATGTTTTATGTAATAATTAATAGAAAGTTAAAGGCAGACATGATGATAGAAAAGAAGATGGGCACTTTTGAGCTCCAAAGTGCCAAACAGGAGCGCAGTTTAACATCATGTCTCGGGACATTAGGTCTACAATTATTTTAATGTAAGTTTTTTAAATTTTAGTTCCTACTTTGTCTAATAAGTTTAGATTACGTTTACATTAAGATTAAACTATAGATTGCTTTTACTGTGTTTATGCGTGTTTGTGGATTTTATTTAAATTTATGCATATTTTTATTAATTTGTTTTTAAATTTATGTAATAAATCTAATTTTAGAAATCTTTATGAATAAAATGCCATTGCATTGCTTTGGCTGTCCAACACAATGACATTTTAGATTTTAGGTTTTAAATCTACTGTTAGTTTTGCACTATGTTTTATGTAATAATTAATAGAAAGTTAAAGGCAGACATGATGATAGAAAAGAAGATGGGCACTTTTGAGCTCCAAAGTGCCAAACAGGAGCGCAGTTTAACGTCATGTCTCGGGACATTAGGCCTACAATTATTTTAATGTAAGTTTTCTAAATTTTAGTTCCTACTTTGTCTAATAAGTTTAGATTACGTTTACATTAAGATTAAACTATAGATTGCTTTTACTGTGTTTATGCGTGTTTGTGGATTTTATTTAAATTTATGCATATTTTTATTAATTTGTTTTTAAATTTATGTAATAAATCTAATTTTATAAATCTTTATGAATAAAATGCCATTGCATTGCTTTGGCTGTCCAACACAATGACATTTTAGGTTTAAAATCTACTTTTAGTTTTGCACTATGTTTTATGTAATAATTAATAGAAAGTTAAAGGCAGACATGATGATAGAAAAGAAGATGGGCACTTTTGAGCTCCAAAGTGCCAAACAGGAGCGCAGTTTAACGTCATGTCTTGGGACATTAGGCCTTCAATTATTTTAATGTAAGTTTTTTAAATTTTACTTCCTACTTTGTCTAATAAGTTTAGATTACGTTTACATTAAGATTAAACTATAGATTGCTTTTACTGTGTTTATGCTGTTTGTGGATTTTATTTAAATTTATGCCTATTTTTATTAATTTGTTTTTAAATTTATGTAATAAATCTAATTTTTAGAAATCTTTATGAATAAAATGCCATTGCATTGCTTTGGCTGTCCAACACAATGACATTTTAGATTTTAGGTTTAAAATCTACTTTTAGTTTTGCACTATGTTTTATGTAATAATTAATAGAAAGTTAAAGGCAGACATGATGATAGAAAAGAAGATGGGCACTTTTGAGCTCCAAAGTGCCAAACAGGAGCGCAGTTTAACGTCATGTCTCGGGACATTAGGCCTACAATTATTTTAATGTAAGTTTTTTAAATTTTAGTTCCTACTTTGTCTAATAAGTTTAGATTACGTTTACATTAAGATTAAACTATAGATTGCTTTTACTGTGTTTATGCGTGTTTGTGGATTTTATTTAAATTTATGCATATTTTTATTAATTTGTTTTTAAATTTATGTAATAAATCTAATTTTAGAAATCTTTATGAATAAAATGCCATTGCATTGCTTTGGCTGTCCAACACAATGACATTTTAGATTTTAGGTTTAAAATCTACTTTTAGTTTTGCACTATGTTTTATGTAATAATTAATAGAAAGTTAAAGGCAGACATGATGATAGAAAAGAAGATGGGCACTTTTGAGCTCCTAAGTGCCAAACAGGAGCGCAGTTTAACGTCATGTCTCGGGACATTAGGTCTACAATTATTTTAATGTAAGTTTTTTAAATTTTAGTTCCTACTTTGTCTAATAAGTTTAGATTACGTTTACATTAAGATTAAACTATAGATTGCTTTTACTGTGTTTATGCGTGTTTGTGGATTTTATTTAAATTTATGCATATTTTTGTTAATTTGTTTTTAAATTTATGTAATAAATCTAATTTTATAAATCTTTATGAATAAAATGCCATTGCATTGCTTTGGCTGTCCAACACAATGACATTTTAGATTTTAGGTTTTAAATCTACTGTTAGTTTTGCACTATTTTTTATGTAATAATTAATAGAAAGTTAAAGGCAGACATGATGATAGAAAAGAAGATGGGCACTTTTGAGCTCCAAAGTGCCAAACAGGAGCGCAGTTTAACGTCATGTCTCGGGACATTAGGCCTACAATTATTTTAATGTAAGTTTTCTAAATTTTAGTTCCTACTTTGTCTAATAAGTTTAGATTACGTTTACATTAAGATTAAACTATAGATTGCTTTTACTGTGTTTATGCGTGTTTGTGGATTTTATTTAAATTTATGCATATTTTTATTAATTTGTTTTTAAATTTATGTAATAAATCTAATTTTATAAATCTTTATGAATAAAATGCCATTGCATTGCTTTGGCTGTCCAACACAATGACATTTTAGGTTTAAAATCTACTTTTAGTTTTGCACTATGTTTTATGTAATAATTAATAGAAAGTTAAAGGCAGACATGATGATAGAAAAGAAGATGGGCACTTTTGAGCTCCAAAGTGCCAAACAGGAGCGCAGTTTAACGTCATGTCTCGGGACATTAGGCCTACAATTATTTTAATGTAAGTTTTCTAAATTTTAGTTCCTACTTTGTCTAATAAGTTTAGATTACGTTTACATTAAGATTAAACTATAGATTGCTTTTACTGTGTTTATGCGTGTTTGTGGATTTTATTTAAATTTATGCATATTTTTATTAATTTGTTTTTAAATTTATGTAATAAATCTAATTTTATAAATCTTTATGAATAAAATGCCATTGCATTGCTTTGGCTGTCCAACACAATGACATTTTAGGTTTAAAATCTACTTTTAGTTTTGCACTATGTTTTATGTAATAATTAATAGAAAGTTAAAGGCAGACATGATGATAGAAAAGAAGATGGGCACTTTTGAGCTCCAAAGTGCCAAACAGGAGCGCAGTTTAACGTCATGTCTTGGGACATTAGGCCTTCAATTATTTTAATGTAAGTTTTTTAAATTTTACTTCCTACTTTGTCTAATAAGTTTAGATTACGTTTACATTAAGATTAAACTATAGATTGCTTTTACTGTGTTTATGCGTGTTTGTGGATTTTATTTAAATTTATGCATATTTTTATTAATTTGTTTTTAAATTTATGTAATAAATCTAATTTTAGAAATCTTTATGAATAAAATGCCATTGCATTGCTTTGGCTGTCCAACACAATGACATTTTAGATTTTAGGTTTAAAATCTACTTTTAGTTTTGCACTATGTTTTATGTAATAATTAATAGAAAGTTAAAGGCAGACATGATGATAGAAAAGAAGATGGGCACTTTTGAGCTCCTAAGTGCCAAACAGGAGCGCAGTTTAACGTCATGTCTCGGGACATTAGGTCTACAATTATTTTAATGTAAGTTTTTTAAATTTTAGTTCCTACTTTGTCTAATAAGTTTAGATTACGTTTACATTAAGATTAAACTATAGATTGCTTTTACTGTGTTTATGCGTGTTTGTGGATTTTATTTAAATTTATGCATATTTTTGTTAATTTGTTTTTAAATTTATGTAATAAATCTAATTTTATAAATCTTTATGAATAAAATGCCATTGCATTGCTTTGGCTGTCCAACACAATGACATTTTAGATTTTAGGTTTTAAATCTACTGTTAGTTTTGCACTATTTTTTATGTAATAATTAATAGAAAGTTAAAGGCAGACATGATGATAGAAAAGAAGATGGGCACTTTTGAGCTCCAAAGTGCCAAACAGGAGCGCAGTTTAACGTCATGTCTCGGGACATTAGGCCTACAATTATTTTAATGTAAGTTTTCTAAATTTTAGTTCCTACTTTGTCTAATAAGTTTAGATTACGTTTACATTAAGATTAAACTATAGATTGCTTTTACTGTGTTTATGCGTGTTTGTGGATTTTATTTAAATTTATGCATATTTTTATTAATTTGTTTTTAAATTTATGTAATAAATCTAATTTTATAAATCTTTATGAATAAAATGCCATTGCATTGCTTTGGCTGTCCAACACAATGACATTTTAGGTTTAAAATCTACTTTTAGTTTTGCACTATGTTTTATGTAATAATTAATAGAAAGTTAAAGGCAGACATGATGATAGAAAAGAAGATGGGCACTTTTGAGCTCCAAAGTGCCAAACAGGAGCGCAGTTTAACGTCATGTCTCGGGACATTAGGCCTACAATTATTTTAATGTAAGTTTTCTAAATTTTAGTTCCTACTTTGTCTAATAAGTTTAGATTACGTTTACATTAAGATTAAACTATAGATTGCTTTTACTGTGTTTATGCGTGTTTGTGGATTTTATTTAAATTTATGCATATTTTTATTAATTTGTTTTTAAATTTATGTAATAAATCTAATTTTATAAATCTTTATGAATAAAATGCCATTGCATTGCTTTGGCTGTCCAACACAATGACATTTTAGGTTTAAAATCTACTTTTAGTTTTGCACTATGTTTTATGTAATAATTAATAGAAAGTTAAAGGCAGACATGATGATAGAAAAGAAGATGGGCACTTTTGAGCTCCAAAGTGCCAAACAGGAGCGCAGTTTAACGTCATGTCTTGGGACATTAGGCCTTCAATTATTTTAATGTAAGTTTTTTAAATTTTACTTCCTACTTTGTCTAATAAGTTTAGATTACGTTTACATTAAGATTAAACTATAGATTGCTTTTACTGTGTTTATGCTGTTTGTGGATTTTATTTAAATTTATGCCTATTTTTATTAATTTGTTTTTAAATTTATGTAATAAATCTAATTTTTAGAAATCTTTATGAATAAAATGCCATTGCATTGCTTTGGCTGTCCAACACAATGACATTTTAGATTTTAGGTTTAAAATCTACTTTTAGTTTTGCACTATGTTTTATGTAATAATTAATAGAAAGTTAAAGGCAGACATGATGATAGAAAAGAAGATGGGCACTTTTGAGCTCCAAAGTGCCAAACAGGAGCGCAGTTTAACGTCATGTCTCGGGACATTAGGCCTACAATTATTTTAATGTAAGTTTTTTAAATTTTAGTTCCTACTTTGTCTAATAAGTTTAGATTACGTTTACATTAAGATTAAACTATAGATTGCTTTTACTGTGTTTATGCTGTTTGTGGATTTTATTTAAATTTATGCCTATTTTTATTAATTTGTTTTTAAATTTATGTAATAAATCTAATTTTATAAATCTTTATGAATAAAATGCCATTGCATTGCTTTGGCTGTCCAACACAATGACATTTTAGGTTTAAAATCTACTTTTAGTTTTGCACTATGTTTTATGTAATAATTAACAGAAAGTTAAAGGCAGACATGATGATAGAAAAGAAGATGGGCACTTTTGAGCTCCAAAGTGCCAAACAGGAACGCAGTTTAACGTCATGTCTCGGGATATTAGGCCTACAATTATTTTAATGTAAGTTTTTTAAATTTTAGTTCCTACTTTGTCTAATAAGTTTAGATTACGTTTACATTAAGATTAAACTATAGATTGCTTTTATTGTGTTTATGCGTGTTTGTGGATTTTATTTAAATTTATGCATATTTTTATAAATTTGTTTTTAAATTTATGTAATAAATCTAATTTTATAAATCTTTATGAATAAAATGCCATTGCATTGCTTTGGCTGTCCAACACAATGACGTTTTAGATTTTAGGTTTAAAATCTACTTTTAGTTTTGCACTACGTTTTATGTAATAATAATTAGAAAGTTAAAGGCAGACATGATGATAGAAAAGAAGATGGGCACTTTTGAGCTCCAAAGTGCCAAACAGGAGGGCAGTTTAACGTCATGTCTCGGGACATTAGGCCTACAATTATTTTAATGTAAGTTTTTTAAATTTTAGTTCCTACTTTGTCTAATAAGTTTAGATTACGTTTACATTAAGATTAAACTATAGATTGCTTTTACTATGTTTATGCATGTTTGTGGATTTTATTTAAATTTATGCATATTTTTACTAATTTGTTTTTAAATTTATGTAATAAATCTAATTTTAGAAATCTTTATGAATAAAATGTCATTGCATTGCTTTGCCTGTCCAACACAATGACATTTTAGGTTTAAAATCTACTTTTAGTTTTGCACTATGTTTTATGTAATAATTAATAGAAAGTTAAAGGCAGACATGATGATAGAAAAGAAGATGGGCACTTTTGAGCTCCAAAGTGCCAAACAGGAGCGCAGTTTAACGTCATGTCTTGGGACATTAGGCCTACAATTATTTTAATGTAAGTTTTTTAAATTTTACTTCCTACTTTGTCTAATAAGTTTAGATTACGTTTACATTAAGATTAAACTATAGATTGCTTTTACTGTGTTTATGCGTGTTTGTGGATTTTATTTAAATTTATGCATATTTTTATTAATTTGTTTTTAAATTTATGTAATAAATCTAATTTTATAAATCTTTATGAATAAAATGCCATTGCATTGCTTTGGCTGTCCAACACAATGACATTTTAGATTTTAGGTTTAAAATCTACTTTTAGTTTTGCACTATGTTTTATGTAATAATTAATAGAAAGTTAAAGGCAGACATGATGATAGAAAAGAAGATGGGCACTTTTGAGCTCCAAAGTGCCAAACAGGAGCGCAGTTTAACGTCATGTCTCGGGACATTAGGTCTACAATTATTTTAATGTAAGTTTTTTAAATTTTAGTTCCTACTTTGTCTAATAAGTTTAGATTACGTTTACATTAAGATTAAACTATAGATTGCTTTTACTGTGTTTATGCGTGTTTGTGGATTTTATTTAAATTTATGCATATTTTTATTAATTTGTTTTTAAATTTATGTAATAAATCTAATTTTATAAATCTTTATGAATAAAATGCCATTGCATTGCTTTGGCTGTCCAACACAATGACATTTTAGATTTTAGGTTTTAAATCTACTGTTAGTTTTGCACTATGTTTTATGTAATAATTAATAGAAAGTTAAAGGCAGACATGATGATAGAAAAGAAGATGGGCACTTTTGAGCTCCAAAGTGCCAAACAGGAGCGCAGTTTAACGTCATGTCTCGGGACATTAGGCCTACAATTATTTTAATGTAAGTTTTCTAAATTTTAGTTCCTACTTTGTCTAATAAGTTTAGATTACGTTTACATTAAGATTAAACTATAGATTGCTTTTACTGTGTTTATGCGTGTTTGTGGATTTTATTTAAATTTATGCATATTTTTATTAATTTGTTTTTAAATTTATGTAATAAATCTAATTTTATAAATCTTTATGAATAAAATGCCATTGCATTGCTTTGGCTGTCCAACACAATGACATTTTAGGTTTAAAATCTACTTTTAGTTTTGCACTATGTTTTATGTAATAATTAATAGAAAGTTAAAGGCAGACATGATGATAGAAAAGAAGATGGGCACTTTTGAGCTCCAAAGTGCCAAACAGGAGCACAGTTTAACGTCATGTCTCGGGACATTAGGTCTACAATTATTTTAATGTAAGTTTTTTAAATTTTAGTTCCTACTTTGTCTAATAAGTTTAGATTACGTTTACATTAAGATTAAACTATAGATTGCTTTTACTGTGTTTATGCGTGTTTGTGGATTTTATTTAAATTTATGCATATTTTTATTAATTTGTTTTTAAATTTATGTAATAAATCTAATTTTAGAAATCTTTATGAATAAAATGCCATTGCATTGCTTTGGCTGTCCAACACAATGACATTTTAGATTTTAGGTTTAAAATCTACTTTTAGTTTTGCACTATGTTTTATGTAATAATTAATAGAAAGTTAAAGGCAGACATGATGATAGAAAAGAAGATGGGCACTTTTGAGCTCCAAAGTGCCAAAAAGGAGCGCAGTTTAACGTCATGTCTCGGGACATTATGCCTACATTTATTTAAATGCAAGTTTTTAAAATTTTAGTTCCTACTTTGTCTAATAAGTTTAGATTACGTTTACATTAAGATTAAACTATAGATTGCTTTTACTGTGTTTATGCGTGTTTGTGGATTTTATTTAAATTTATGCATATTTTTATTAATTTGTTTTTAAATTTATGTAATAAATCTAATTTTATAAATCTTTATGAATAAAATGCCATTGCATTGTTTTGGCTGTCCAACACAATGACATTTTAGATTTTAGGTTTAAAATCTACTTTTAGTTTTGCATTATGTTTTATGTAATAATTAATAGAAAGTTAAAGGCAGACATGATGATAGAAAAGAAGATGGGCACTTTTGAGCTCCAAAGTGCCAAAAAGGAGCGCAGTTTAACGTCATGTCTCGGGACATTATGCCTACATTTATTTAAATGCAAGTTTTTAAAATTTTAGTTCCTACTTTGTCTAATAAGTTTAGATTACGTTTACATTAAGATTAAACTATAGATTGCTTTTACTGTGTTTATGCGTGTTTGTGGATTTTATTTAAATTTATGCATATTTTTATTAATTTGTTTTTAAATTTATGTAATAAATCTAATTTTATAAATCTTTATGAATAAAATGCCATTGCATTGCTTTGGCTGTCCAACACAATGACATTTTAGGTTTAAAATCTACTTTTAGTTTTGCACTATGTTTTATGTAATAATTAATAGAAAGTTAAAGGCAGACATGATGATAGAAAAGAAGATGGGCACTTTTGAGCTCCAAAGTGCCAAACAGGAGCACAGTTTAACGTCATGTCTCGGGACATTAGGTCTACAATTATTTTAATGTAAGTTTTTTAAATTTTAGTTCCTACTTTGTCTAATAAGTTTAGATTACGTTTACATTAAGATTAAACTATAGATTGCTTTTACTGTGTTTATGCGTGTTTGTGGATTTTATTTAAATTTATGCATATTTTTATTAATTTGTTTTTAAATTTATGTAATAAATCTAATTTTAGAAATCTTTATGAATAAAATGCCATTGCATTGCTTTGGCTGTCCAACACAATGACATTTTAGATTTTAGGTTTAAAATCTACTTTTAGTTTTGCACTATGTTTTATGTAATAATTAATAGAAAGTTAAAGGCAGACATGATGATAGAAAAGAAGATGGGCACTTTTGAGCTCCAAAGTGCCAAACAGGAGCGCAGTTTAACGTCATGTCTCGGGACATTATGCCTACATTTATTTTAATGCAAGTTTTTTAAATTTTAGTTCCTACTTTGTCTAATAAGTTTAGATTACGTTTACATTAAGATTAAACTATAGATTGCTTTTACTGTGTTTATGCGTGTTTGTGGATTTTATTTAAATTTATGCATATTTTTATTAATTTGTTTTTAAATTTATGTAATAAATCTAATTTTATAAATCTTTATGATAAAAATGCCATTTTATTGCTTTGGCTGTCCAACACAATGACATTTTAGATTTTAGGTTGAAAATCTACTTTTAGTTTTGCACTATGTTTTATGCAATAATTAATAGAAAGTTAAAGGCAGACATGATGATAGAAAAGAAAATGGGCACTTTTGAGCTCCAAAGTGCCAAACAGGAGCGCAGTTTAACGTCATGTCTCGGGACATTAGGCCTACAATTATTTTAATGCAAGTTTTTTAAATTTGAGCTCCTACTTAGTCTAATAAGTTTAGATTATGTTTACATTAAGATTAAACTATAGATTGCTTTTACTATGTTTATGTGTGTTTGTGGATTTTATTTAAATTTATGCATATTTTTATTAATTTTTTTTTAAATTTATGAAATAAATCTAATTTTATAAATCTTTATGAATAAAATGCCATTGCATTGCTTTGGCTGTCCAACACAATGACATTTTAGATTTTAGGTTTAAAATCTACTTTTAGTTTTGCACTATGTTTTATGTAATAATTAACAGAAAGTTAAAGGCAGACATGATGATAGAAAAGAAGATGGGCACTTTTGAGCTCCAAAGGGCCAAACAGGAGCGCAGTTTAAAGTCATGTCTCAAAACATTATGCCTACATTTTTTTTAATGCAAGTTTTTTAAATTTTAGTTCCTACTTTGTCTAATAAGTTTAGATTATGTTTACATTAAGATTAAACTATAGATTGCTTTTACTGTGTTTATGCGTGTTTGTGGATTTTATTTAAATTTATGCATATTTTTATTAATTTGTTTTTAAATTTATGTAATAAATCTAATTTTATAAATCTTTATGAATAAAATGCCATTGCATTGCTTTGGCTGTCCAACACAATGACATTTTAGGTTTAAAATCTACTTTTAGTTTTGCACTATGTTTTATGTAATAATTAATAGAAAGTTAAAGGCAGACATGATGATAGAAAAGAAGATGGGCACTTTTGAGCTCCAAAGTGCCAAACAGGAGCGCAGTTTAACGTCATGTCTCGGGACATTATGCCTACATTTATTTTAATGCAAGTTTTTTAAATTTTAGTTCCTACTTTGTCTAATAAGTTTAGATTACGTTTACATTAAGATTAAACTATAGATTGCTTTTACTGTGTTTATGCGTGTTTGTGGATTTTATTTAAATTTATGCATATTTTTATTAATTTGTTTTTAAATTTATGTAATAAATCTAATTTTATAAATCTTTATGAATAAAATGCCATTGTATTGCTTTGGCTGTCCAACACAATGACATTTTAGGTTTAAAATCTACCTTTAGTTTTGCACTATGTTTTATGTAATAATTAATAGAAAGTTAAAGGCAGACATGATGATAGAAAAGAAGATGGGCACTTTTGAGCTCCAAAGTGCCAAACAGGAGCGCAGTTTAACGTCATGTCTCGGGACATTAGGTCTACAATTATTTTAATGTAAGTTTTTTAAATTTTAGTTCCTACTTTGTCTAATAAGTTTAGATTACGTTTACATTAAGATTAAACTATAGATTGCTTTTACTGTGTTTATGCGTGTTTGTGGATTTTATTTAAATTTATGCATATTTTTATTAATTTGTTTTTAAATTTATGTAATAAATCTAGATTTATAAATCTTTATGAATAAAATGCCATTGCATTGCTTTGGCTGTCCAACACAATGACATTTTAGATTTTAGGTTTAAAATCTACTTTTAGTTTTGCACTATGTTTTATGTAATAATTAATAGAAAGTTAAAGGCAGACATGATGATAGAAAAGAAGATGGGCAATTTTGAGCTCCAAAGTGCCAAACAGGAGCGCAGTTTAACGTCATGTCTCGGGACATTAGGCCTACAATTATTTTAATGTAAGTTTTTTAAATTTTAGTTCCTACTTTGTCTAATAAGTTTAGATTACGTTTACATTAAGATTAAACTATAGATTGCTTTTACTGTGTTTATGCGTGTTTGTGGATTTTATTTAAATTTATGCATATTTTTATTAATTTGTTTTTAAATTTATGTAATAAATCTAATTTTATAAATCTTTATGAATAAAATGCCATTGCATTGCTTTGGCTGTCCAACACAATGACATTTTAGATTTTAGGTTTAAAATTTACTTTTAGTTTTGCACTATGTTTTATGTAATAATTAATAGAAAGTTAAAGGCAGACATGATGATAGAAAAGAAGATGGGCACTTTTGAGCTTCAAAGTGCCAAAAAGGAGCGCAGTTTAACGTCATGTCTCGGGACATTATGCCTACATTTATTTTAATGCAAGTTTTTTAAATTTTAGTTCCTACTTTGTCTAATAAGTTTAGATTACGTTTACATTAAGATTAAACTATAGATTGCTTTTACTGTGTTTATGCGTGTTTGTGGATTTTATTTAAATTTATGCATATTTTTATTAATTTGTTTTTAAATTTATGTAATAAATCTAATTTTAGAAATCTTTATGAATAAAATGCCATTGCATTGCTTTGGCTGTCCAACACAATGACATTTTAGATTTTAGGTTTAAAATTTACTTTTAGTTTTGCACTATGTTTTATGTAATAATTAATAGAAAGTTAAAGGCAGACATGATGATAGAAAAGAAGATGGGCACTTTTGAGCTCCAAAGTGCCAAAAAGGAGCGCAGTTTAACGTCATGTCTCGGGACATTATGCCTACATTTATTTTAATGCAAGTTTATTAAATTTTAGTTCCTACTTTGTCTAATAAGTTTAGATTACGTTTACATTAAGATTAAACTATAGATTGCTTTTACTGTGTTTATGCGTGTTTGTGGATTTTATTTAAATTTATGCATATTTTTATTAATTTGTTTTTAAATTTATGTAATAAATCTAATTTTAGAAATCTTTATGAATAAAATGCCATTGCATTGCTTTGGCTGTCCAACACAATGACATTTTAGGTTTAAAATCTACTTTTAGTTTTGCACTATGTTTTATGTAATAATTAACAGAAAGTTAAAGGCAGACATGATGATAGAAAAGAAGATGGGCACTTTTGAGCTCCAAAGTGCCAAACAGGAGCGCAGTTTAACGTCATGTCTCGGGACATTAGGCCTACAATTATTTTAATGTAAGTTTTTTAAATTTGAGTTCCTACTTTGTCTAATAAGTTTAGATTACGTTTACATGAAGATTAAACTATAGATTGCTTTTACTGTGTTTATGCGTGTTTGTGGATTTTATTTAAATTTATGCATATTTTTATTAATTTGTTTTTAAATTTATGTAATAAATCTAATTTTTAGAAATCTTTATGAATAAAATGCCATTGCATTGCTTTGGCTGTCCAACACAATGACATTTTAGATTTTAGGTTTAAAATCTACTTTTAGTTTTGCACTACGTTTTATGTAATAATTAATAGAAAGTTAAAGGCAGACATGATGATAGAAAAAAAGATGGGCACTTTTGAGCTCCAAAGTGCCAAACAGGAGCGCAGTTTAACGTCATGTCTCGGGACATTAGGCCTACAATTATTTTAATGCAAGTTTTTTAAATTTTAGTTCCTACTTTGTCTAATAAGTTTAGATTACGTTTACATTAAGATTAAACTATAGATTGCTTTTACTGTGTTTATGCGTGTTTGTGGATTTTATTTAAATTTATGCATATTTTTATTAATTTGTTTTTAAATTTATGTAATAAATCTAATTTTAAAAAACTTTATGAATAAAATGCCATTGCATTGCTTTGGCTGTCCAACACAATGACATTTTAGATTTTAGGTTTAAAATCTACTTTTAGTTTTGCACTATGTTTTATGTAATAATTAACAGAAAGTTAAAGGCAGACATGATGATAGAAAAGAAGATGGGCACTTTTGAGCTCCAAAGGGCCAAACAGGAGCGCAGTTTAAAGTCATGTCTCGAAACATTATGCCTACATTTTTTTTAATGCAAGTTTTTTAAATTTTAGTTCCTACTTTGTCTAATAAGTTTAGATTATGTTTACATTAAGATTAAACTATAGATTGCTTTTACTGTGTTTATGCGTGTTTGTGGATTTTATTTAAATTTATGCATATTTTTATTAATTTGTTTTTAAATTTATGTAATAAATCTAATTTTATAAATCTTTATGAATAAAATGCCATTGCATTGCTTTGGCTGTCCAACACAATGACATTTTAGGTTTAAAATCTACTTTTAGTTTTGCACTATGTTTTATGTAATAATTAATAGAAAGTTAAAGGCAGACATGATGATAGAAAAGAAGATGGGCACTTTTGAGCTCCAAAGTGCCAAACAGGAGCGCAGTTTAACGTCATGTCTCGGGACATTATGCCTACTATTATTTTAATGCAAGTTTTTTAAATTTTAGTTCCTACTTTGTCTAATAAGTTTAGATTACGTTTACATTAAGATTAAACTATAGATTGCTTTTACTGTGTTTATGCGTGTTTGTGGATTTTATTTAAATTTATGCATATTTTTATTAATTTGTTTTTAAATTTATGTAATAAATCTAATTTTATAAATCTTTATGAATAAAATGCCATTGTATTGCTTTGGCTGTCCAACACAATGACATTTTAGGTTTAAAATCTACCTTTAGTTTTGCACTATGTTTTATGTAATAATTAATAGAAAGTTAAAGGCAGACATGATGATAGAAAAGAAGATGGGCACTTTTGAGCTCCAAAGTGCCAAACAGGAGCGCAGTTTAACGTCATGTCTCGGGACATTAGGTCTACAATTATTTTAATGTAAGTTTTTTAAATTTTAGTTCCTACTTTGTCTAATAAGTTTAGATTACGTTTACATTAAGATTAAACTATAGATTGCTTTTACTGTGTTTATGCGTGTTTGTGGATTTTATTTAAATTTATGCATATTTTTATTAATTTGTTTTTAAATTTATGTAATAAATCTAGATTTATAAATCTTTATGAATAAAATGCCATTGCATTGCTTTGGCTGTCCAACACAATGACATTTTAGATTTTAGGTTTAAAATCTACTTTTAGTTTTGCACTATGTTTTATGTAATAATTAATAGAAAGTTAAAGGCAGACATGATGATAGAAAAGAAGATGGGCAATTTTGAGCTCCAAAGTGCCAAACAGGAGCGCAGTTTAACGTCATGTCTCGGGACATTAGGCCTACAATTATTTTAATGTAAGTTTTTTAAATTTTAGTTCCTACTTTGTCTAATAAGTTTAGATTACGTTTACATTAAGATTAAACTATAGATTGCTTTTACTGTGTTTATGCGTGTTTGTGGATTTTATTTAAATTTATGCATATTTTTATTAATTTGTTTTTAAATTTATGTAATAAATCTAATTTTATAAATCTTTATGAATAAAATGCCATTGCATTGCTTTGGCTGTCCAACACAATGACATTTTAGATTTTAGGTTTAAAATTTACTTTTAGTTTTGCACTATGTTTTATGTAATAATTAATAGAAAGTTAAAGGCAGACATGATGATAGAAAAGAAGATGGGCACTTTTGAGCTTCAAAGTGCCAAAAAGGAGCGCAGTTTAACGTCATGTCTCGGGACATTATGCCTACATTTATTTTAATGCAAGTTTTTTAAATTTTAGTTCCTACTTTGTCTAATAAGTTTAGATTACGTTTACATTAAGATTAAACTATAGATTGCTTTTACTGTGTTTATGCGTGTTTGTGGATTTTATTTAAATTTATGCATATTTTTATTAATTTGTTTTTAAATTTATGTAATAAATCTAATTTTAGAAATCTTTATGAATAAAATGCCATTGCATTGCTTTGGCTGTCCAACACAATGACATTTTAGATTTTAGGTTTAAAATTTACTTTTAGTTTTGCACTATGTTTTATGTAATAATTAATAGAAAGTTAAAGGCAGACATGATGATAGAAAAGAAGATGGGCACTTTTGAGCTCCAAAGTGCCAAAAAGGAGCGCAGTTTAACGTCATGTCTCGGGACATTATGCCTACATTTATTTTAATGCAAGTTTATTAAATTTTAGTTCCTACTTTGTCTAATAAGTTTAGATTACGTTTACATTAAGATTAAACTATAGATTGCTTTTACTGTGTTTATGCGTGTTTGTGGATTTTATTTAAATTTATGCATATTTTTATTAATTTGTTTTTAAATTTATGTAATAAATCTAATTTTAGAAATCTTTATGAATAAAATGCCATTGCATTGCTTTGGCTGTCCAACACAATGACATTTTAGGTTTAAAATCTACTTTTAGTTTTGCACTATGTTTTATGTAATAATTAACAGAAAGTTAAAGGCAGACATGATGATAGAAAAGAAGATGGGCACTTTTGAGCTCCAAAGTGCCAAACAGGAGCGCAGTTTAACGTCATGTCTCGGGACATTAGGCCTACAATTATTTTAATGTAAGTTTTTTAAATTTGAGTTCCTACTTTGTCTAATAAGTTTAGATTACGTTTACATGAAGATTAAACTATAGATTGCTTTTACTGTGTTTATGCGTGTTTGTGGATTTTATTTAAATTTATGCATATTTTTATTAATTTGTTTTTAAATTTATGTAATAAATCTAATTTTTAGAAATCTTTATGAATAAAATGCCATTGCATTGCTTTGGCTGTCCAACACAATGACATTTTAGATTTTAGGTTTAAAATCTACTTTTAGTTTTGCACTACGTTTTATGTAATAATTAATAGAAAGTTAAAGGCAGACATGATGATAGAAAAAAAGATGGGCACTTTTGAGCTCCAAAGTGCCAAACAGGAGCGCAGTTTAACGTCATGTCTCGGGACATTAGGCCTACAATTATTTTAATGCAAGTTTTTTAAATTTTAGTTCCTACTTTGTCTAATAAGTTTAGATTACGTTTACATTAAGATTAAACTATAGATTGCTTTTACTGTGTTTATGCGTGTTTGTGGATTTTATTTAAATTTATGCATATTTTTATTAATTTGTTTTTAAATTTATGTAATAAATCTAATTTTAAAAAACTTTATGAATAAAATGCCATTGCATTGCTTTGGCTGTCCAACACAATGACATTTTAGATTTTAGGTTTAAAATCTACTTTTAGTTTTGCACTATGTTTTATGTAATAATTAATAGAAAGTTAAAGGCAGACATGATGATAGAAAAGAAGATGGGCACTTTTGAGCTCCAAAGTGCCAAACAGGAGCGCAGTTTAACGTCATGTCTCGGGACATTAGGCCTACAATTATTTTAATGTAAGTTTTTTAAATTTTAGTTCCTACTTTGTCTAATAAGTTTAGATTACGTTTACATTAAGATTAAACTGTAGATTGCTTTTACTATGTTTATGCATGTTTGTGGATTTTATTTAAATTTATGCATATTTTTATTAATTTGTTTTTAAATTTATGTAATAAATCTAATTTTAGAAATCTTTATGAATAAAATGCCATTGCATTGCTTTGGCTGTCCAACACAATGATATTTTAGATTTTAGGTTTAAAATCTACTTTTAGTTTTGCACTATGTTTTATGTAATAATTAATAGAAAGTTAAAGGCAGACATGATGATAGAAAAGAAGATGGGCACTTTTGAGCTCCAAAGTGCCAAACAGGAGCGCAGTTTAACGTCATGTCTCGGGACATTAGGCCTACAATTATTTTAATGCAAGTTTTTTAAATTTGAGTTCCTACTTTGTCTAATAAGTTTAGATTATGTTTACATTAAGATTAAACTATAGATTGCTTTTACTGTGTTTATGCGTGTTTGTGGATTTTATTTAAATTTATGCATATTTTTATTAATTTGTTTTTAAATTTATGTAATAAATCTAATTTTATAAATCTTTATGAATAAAATGCCATTGCATTGCTTTGGCTGTCCAACACAATGACATTTTAGATTTTAGGTTTAAAATCTACTTTTAGTTTTGCACTATGTTTTATGTAATAATTAATAGAAAGTTAAAGGCAGACATGATGATAGAAAAGAAGATGGGCACTTTTGAGCTCCAAAGTGCCAAACAGGAGCGCAGTTTAACGTCATGTCTCGGGACATTAGGCCTACAATTATTTTAATGTAAGTTTTTTAAATTTTACTTCCTACTTTGTCTAATAAGTTTAGATTACGTTTACATTAAGATTAAACTATAGATTGCTTTTACTGTGTTTATGCGTGTTTGTGGATTTTATTTAAATTTATGCATATTTTTATTAATTTGTTTTTAAATTTATGTAATAAATCTAATTTTATAAATCTTTATGAATAAAATGCCATTGCATTGCTTTGGCTGTCCAACACAATGACATTTTAGGTTTAAAATCTACTTTTAGTTTTGCACTATGTTTTATGTAATAATTAATAGAAAGTTAAAGGCAGACATGATGATAGAAAAGAAGATGGGCACTTTTGAGCTCCAAAGTGCCAAACAGGAGCGCAGTTTAACGTCATGTCTCGGGACATTATGCCTACATTTATTTTAATGCAAGTTTTTTAAATTTTAGTTCCTACTTTGTCTAATAAGTTTAGATTACGTTTACATTAAGATTAAACTATAGATTGCTTTTACTGTGTTTATGCGTGTTTGTGGATTTTATTTAAATTTATGCATATTTTTATTAATTTGTTTTTAAATTTATGTAATAAATCTAGATTTATAAATCTTTATGAATAAAATGCCATTGCATTGCTTTGGCTGTCCAACACAATGACATTTTAGATTTTAGGTTTAAAATCTACTTTTAGTTTTGCACTATGTTTTATGTAATAATTAATAGAAAGTTAAAGGCAGACATGATGATAGAAAAGAAGATGGGCAATTTTGAGCTCCAAAGTGCCAAACAGGAGCGCAGTTTAACGTCATGTCTCGGGACATTAGGCCTACAATTATTTTAATGTAAGTTTTTTAAATTTTAGTTCCTACTTTGTCTAATAAGTTTAGATTACGTTTACATTAAGATTAAACTATAGATTGCTTTTACTGTGTTTATGCGTGTTTGTGGATTTTATTTAAATTTATGCATATTTTTATTAATTTGTTTTTAAATTTATGTAATAAATCTAATTTTATAAATCTTTATGAATAAAATGCCATTGCATTGCTTTGGCTGTCCAACACAATGACATTTTAGATTTTAGGTTTAAAATTTACTTTTAGTTTTGCACTATGTTTTATGTAATAATTAATAGAAAGTTAAAGGCAGACATGATGATAGAAAAGAAGATGGGCACTTTTGAGCTTCAAAGTGCCAAAAAGGAGCGCAGTTTAACGTCATGTCTCGGGACATTATGCCTACATTTATTTTAATGCAAGTTTTTTAAATTTTAGTTCCTACTTTGTCTAATAAGTTTAGATTACGTTTACATTAAGATTAAACTATAGATTGCTTTTACTGTGTTTATGCGTGTTTGTGGATTTTATTTAAATTTATGCATATTTTTATTAATTTGTTTTTAAATTTATGTAATAAATCTAATTTTAGAAATCTTTATGAATAAAATGCCATTGCATTGCTTTGGCTGTCCAACACAATGACATTTTAGATTTTAGGTTTAAAATTTACTTTTAGTTTTGCACTATGTTTTATGTAATAATTAATAGAAAGTTAAAGGCAGACATGATGATAGAAAAGAAGATGGGCACTTTTGAGCTCCAAAGTGCCAAAAAGGAGCGCAGTTTAACGTCATGTCTCGGGACATTATGCCTACATTTATTTTAATGCAAGTTTATTAAATTTTAGTTCCTACTTTGTCTAATAAGTTTAGATTACGTTTACATTAAGATTAAACTATAGATTGCTTTTACTGTGTTTATGCGTGTTTGTGGATTTTATTTAAATTTATGCATATTTTTATTAATTTGTTTTTAAATTTATGTAATAAATCTAATTTTAGAAATCTTTATGAATAAAATGCCATTGCATTGCTTTGGCTGTCCAACACAATGACATTTTAGGTTTAAAATCTACTTTTAGTTTTGCACTATGTTTTATGTAATAATTAACAGAAAGTTAAAGGCAGACATGATGATAGAAAAGAAGATGGGCACTTTTGAGCTCCAAAGTGCCAAACAGGAGCGCAGTTTAACGTCATGTCTCGGGACATTAGGCCTACAATTATTTTAATGTAAGTTTTTTAAATTTGAGTTCCTACTTTGTCTAATAAGTTTAGATTACGTTTACATGAAGATTAAACTATAGATTGCTTTTACTGTGTTTATGCGTGTTTGTGGATTTTATTTAAATTTATGCATATTTTTATTAATTTGTTTTTAAATTTATGTAATAAATCTAATTTTTAGAAATCTTTATGAATAAAATGCCATTGCATTGCTTTGGCTGTCCAACACAATGACATTTTAGATTTTAGGTTTAAAATCTACTTTTAGTTTTGCACTACGTTTTATGTAATAATTAATAGAAAGTTAAAGGCAGACATGATGATAGAAAAAAAGATGGGCACTTTTGAGCTCCAAAGTGCCAAACAGGAGCGCAGTTTAACGTCATGTCTCGGGACATTAGGCCTACAATTATTTTAATGCAAGTTTTTTAAATTTTAGTTCCTACTTTGTCTAATAAGTTTAGATTACGTTTACATTAAGATTAAACTATAGATTGCTTTTACTGTGTTTATGCGTGTTTGTGGATTTTATTTAAATTTATGCATATTTTTATTAATTTGTTTTTAAATTTATGTAATAAATCTAATTTTAAAAAACTTTATGAATAAAATGCCATTGCATTGCTTTGGCTGTCCAACACAATGACATTTTAGATTTTAGGTTTAAAATCTACTTTTAGTTTTGCACTATGTTTTATGTAATAATTAATAGAAAGTTAAAGGCAGACATGATGATAGAAAAGAAGATGGGCACTTTTGAGCTCCAAAGTGCCAAACAGGAGCGCAGTTTAACGTCATGTCTCGGGACATTAGGCCTACAATTATTTTAATGTAAGTTTTTTAAATTTTAGTTCCTACTTTGTCTAATAAGTTTAGATTACGTTTACATTAAGATTAAACTGTAGATTGCTTTTACTATGTTTATGCATGTTTGTGGATTTTATTTAAATTTATGCATATTTTTATTAATTTGTTTTTAAATTTATGTAATAAATCTAATTTTAGAAATCTTTATGAATAAAATGCCATTGCATTGCTTTGGCTGTCCAACACAATGATATTTTAGATTTTAGGTTTAAAATCTACTTTTAGTTTTGCACTATGTTTTATGTAATAATTAATAGAAAGTTAAAGGCAGACATGATGATAGAAAAGAAGATGGGCACTTTTGAGCTCCAAAGTGCCAAACAGGAGCGCAGTTTAACGTCATGTCTCGGGACATTAGGCCTACAATTATTTTAATGCAAGTTTTTTAAATTTGAGTTCCTACTTTGTCTAATAAGTTTAGATTATGTTTACATTAAGATTAAACTATAGATTGCTTTTACTGTGTTTATGCGTGTTTGTGGATTTTATTTAAATTTATGCATATTTTTATTAATTTGTTTTTAAATTTATGTAATAAATCTAATTTTATAAATCTTTATGAATAAAATGCCATTGCATTGCTTTGGCTGTCCAACACAATGACATTTTAGATTTTAGGTTTAAAATCTACTTTTAGTTTTGCACTATGTTTTATGTAATAATTAATAGAAAGTTAAAGGCAGACATGATGATAGAAAAGAAGATGGGCACTTTTGAGCTCCAAAGTGCCAAACAGGAGCGCAGTTTAACGTCATGTCTCGGGACATTAGGCCTACAATTATTTTAATGTAAGTTTTTTAAATTTTACTTCCTACTTTGTCTAATAAGTTTAGATTACGTTTACATTAAGATTAAACTATAGATTGCTTTTACTGTGTTTATGCGTGTTTGTGGATTTTATTTAAATTTATGCATATTTTTATTAATTTGTTTTTAAATTTATGTAATAAATCTAATTTTATAAATCTTTATGAATAAAATGCCATTGCATTGCTTTGGCTGTCCAACACAATGACATTTTAGGTTTAAAATCTACTTTTAGTTTTGCACTATGTTTTATGTAATAATTAATAGAAAGTTAAAGGCAGACATGATGATAGAAAAGAAGATGGGCACTTTTGAGCTCCAAAGTGCCAAACAGGAGCGCAGTTTAACGTCATGTCTCGGGACATTATGCCTACATTTATTTTAATGCAAGTTTTTTAAATTTTAGTTCCTACTTTGTCTAATAAGTTTAGATTACGTTTACATTAAGATTAAACTATAGATTGCTTTTACTGTGTTTATGCGTGTTTGTGGATTTTATTTAAATTTATGCATATTTTTATTAATTTGTTTTTAAATTTATGTAATAAATCTAGATTTATAAATCTTTATGAATAAAATGCCATTGCATTGCTTTGGCTGTCCAACACAATGACATTTTAGATTTTAGGTTTAAAATCTACTTTTAGTTTTGCACTATGTTTTATGTAATAATTAATAGAAAGTTAAAGGCAGACATGATGATAGAAAAGAAGATGGGCAATTTTGAGCTCCAAAGTGCCAAACAGGAGCGCAGTTTAACGTCATGTCTCGGGACATTAGGCCTACAATTATTTTAATGTAAGTTTTTTAAATTTTAGTTCCTACTTTGTCTAATAAGTTTAGATTACGTTTACATTAAGATTAAACTATAGATTGCTTTTACTGTGTTTATGCGTGTTTGTGGATTTTATTTAAATTTATGCATATTTTTATTAATTTGTTTTTAAATTTATGTAATAAATCTAATTTTATAAATCTTTATGAATAAAATGCCATTGCATTGCTTTGGCTGTCCAACACAATGACATTTTAGATTTTAGGTTTAAAATTTACTTTTAGTTTTGCACTATGTTTTATGTAATAATTAATAGAAAGTTAAAGGCAGACATGATGATAGAAAAGAAGATGGGCACTTTTGAGCTTCAAAGTGCCAAAAAGGAGCGCAGTTTAACGTCATGTCTCGGGACATTATGCCTACATTTATTTTAATGCAAGTTTTTTAAATTTTAGTTCCTACTTTGTCTAATAAGTTTAGATTACGTTTACATTAAGATTAAACTATAGATTGCTTTTACTGTGTTTATGCGTGTTTGTGGATTTTATTTAAATTTATGCATATTTTTATTAATTTGTTTTTAAATTTATGTAATAAATCTAATTT